>NC_056735.1:1900957972-1901257972 GCF_019279795.1 Protopterus annectens
TCTACAAAGATGCTCATTTTAACTACAAAGAATAAACACCTAGCTGATAATTAAAAGTGTACAATTTCAAATGCCTTCTCTATGGTAAATGACTTAAGCAGCTAACCTCAAAATTGTCCTTAATTTACATGGCAGAAGAATAACAATAGTGAAAGTACAGTTGCATAAGTCCTACTTACCCTGTAACAGTAGATGTTCAAATTCCTCAGTGCCTCAGTGGCATTTTGGATTATATGCCAAGGTAACCCAGTACTGGCCAGCTTTCAAAAGCTCAGGCTCCCATCCCTGTCAGTTCTTGTGACAGCTGATTTCCTTAGCATAACCTGAGAGGGAAGCCTTCAGCTGTCACAGGAAGTAAGTGCTCAGGCTTTTCATTTCCACAAAGAAGGAGAGGAAAGTACCTGAAGCCAAAAATCATATTGCAAGAGTAAATTTGCAGCCAATCACAATGCCATATAAAAAAAATAAATCCAAAAAATATACAAATCAAAGAGATTGAAACTCACGTCAACTATGTACAGTCTGCGGGATGGCAGGTGGGTACTGCCACTGAGGCAGTGAGTAATTCAAACATTTACTATTACAGGTTAAGTAGGACTTACACAACTATACTATGCTCATCATTCTCACTAATTCAATGGCATTTTGGGTAGATCTCAAAGCCTACCTTGCCTGGAAGGTAGAAGGATAAGGATCCAGGAGCCCCTGCAAAATGTTCCTGGCAAAGCCTGCTCTGGGCCTTGAAAAGAAATCCATTTTGTAGTGCTTTGTGAATGTATGAACAGAGGAATGGGTTGCTGCCTCTAGAATGCTTCTAGAGTCCACACCTTTCCATTATGCCATCGAAGAGGATAAGGCTGTAGTCGAGTAAGCTTTAACCTTGCCTGGATGATATTTACCATGGTGGGAGTAATAGAAAATAATAGCAGAGAACAACCATTGTGCAATAGTTTGCTTACAGACAGGTTGACCTTTCTTAGCCCTTGTATAGGAGACAAACAGCTGTTCAGCATCCCAAAGGGCTTTATTCTGTCAAAGTAGTATCTAAGCTGCCTGTGCGCATTCAAGGTATGTATAATCTTTTATCCCTTGTTTTTTGGAGCAGGCAAGAACACTGGAAGATCAATGGCTTGATTTAAGGTAAATTCAGAAAAAAAATTTAGCCATGAATGAAGGATTAGTGTTTAACATGACCCTGTTCTTGTGAAAAATCAAGTAAGGTTATCCCACCATGTGAACTTGCAGCTCAAGCACTCGACTAGCAGATGTCAGAACGAGTAAAATATTCTTCTAAGTAATGAACCATAAATCAGCCTGAGAGGTAGGTCCCAAAACAGGTAAGGTTATTTTTTCAAGAACAAAGATGAGATCACAGGGAGGAGGAAATTGCTTTCAAGATGGTCCCAAGTGCAATACTCCTTTCAGAAACTGTTTCACCACAAAGAGGGGGGATCCATGGGCAAACAAGCTGAGATGGCCACAGGATGCACTTTGATAGAAGCATGTTACAAACCATCTCTAAGTAGTTCACACAAATATTTAAAAACGAGAAGGGTAGAAACCCTTTCAGGACCTTTGTTATATGCTAGCCATCACCTAGAAAACCTCTCCACTAAATGTAAGATTTTCTAGTTGCAGGTTTTCTTGCCTCTTTAATTACCTGCTTGCACATCCTCATGGACAAGGCCTAAAAAGTATCAAAACAGAATCATCCAGGCTGTCAGTTGCAATTGGTTTAAGTAGGGGTGTACCATTCACCCCTGATGCTGTGTGAGCAGATACAGTCTGTAAGATTGTAGTAATTTCCCTTGATTAACTCCATTATAAAGGAGAACCGATTTTCAGCCAAAAGAAAGTTGCTACTGTGATCTTTGGCAATTCTTTCTGAATCATTACTAGTACCTTGGGAATCAGTGGAAAGGGTGGAAATGTATACATGAACATTGGGAACGAAATAGTGCCTGTCTTCAACAGAATTTTTTCAGTTTTAGAATCTTGAATCTCTTCAGGAAAGGAAGCATTCCCTTTTCTTTCAGATCTACTTCAGGTGTTCTCCACATCTGGATTACGTCCTGGAAGAACCTTATATGGAACTTCCCTTGTGAGGATTTCTCCTGGATCTGCTCATTACAGGATCAACTCATTACATCCAAGTGACGCCTCTACGTGCATCTGCAGTTAACTCCTACTGACTCCTCTTAGGTGTCAAATATTGCTTGTTCATATTTGCATCAATAATTCCAAAACCATGCTATGTACAAGGTCTTGAAAGATTTAAGCTTAAAGCTTACATAAAGGCAAACTCAACTGCATTAACATTTCACCTCTGTCTAATGCAAGTAAATACATATTAACTGTTATTTTCAGATTTTTCTAAATATCTCAACAACCAAGTAACACAGGCAGAAGTTCTTAGCCTCGCATGAAAGCTCTCAGCTAGATGAATAAAATGTTGCTGACAATATGTGTATAAATTGAGTGGCTGCTGAGAAGTGTTAAGTTGTTTACAAAATATTACAAATGTAATAGTTGCTGTGTTTATTGTGACTTATAAAATTTGATTTAAGACTTGGAACCTAAAGAATACTACCACTATAAAAATAGTTTGTGCTGAAGAGTTTGGGATTTATACTTCTTTCATAACCCCATATGGTTCCACAGATATGAACATTTGTTTGAAATGTAAGGACATTAATTTGATTCTATCAAAAGGCTTCGGCTTCGCCCATTGAGTTAATCTGCCTGTGAGTGTGTTTTGTTCTGAAGGAATGTATGAGGCCTGAAGAGTTAGAGAATGCTGTAGAGCCAACTTCCAGGCTATCACTGCCAACTGGAAAAAGCAGGTATGACTTTGTACCCCCTTGCTACCACATTATAGTACTGCTGTCTGTGACCAATAGAAGAGGACAAGGAGTCCACAAGTGGTGAAGAACGTGGTATGAATCACTAGCAACATCTCTTTTACATTTATGGGCTTTGGCATCTCCTGAAGACTCTGCAAGCACTGGGACCAGACACAGTCTAACTACTCGAAATGCAGTAGATAGCTGAAAGGGTAATGCAAAATACTGATGATGTAAGTCAGACACAGCAAATCTCAAACAAATCTTGAAATTGGGAGCAATATGAATATTTATTTTATTTAACGATTGTTTACCAGGAAAGTCCGACTGGGACATAGCCCATTTTCAGTGGAGGCATGGGGAGAAATGCTCCCGATGCATGTCTTTGGAATGTGGGAGGAAACCAGAGCACCAGGAGGAAACTCACATGAACAAAGGAAGGACATGCAGACTCCACACAGAAGGCACCCCAGCCTAGAATGTAACTGGAGAATCTCTTGCTGTGAGGCGACAACGCTAATTGCTGCACTACTATGATAAATGTTCCTGAGATTTAGAGTCACCATGAAACAGTGATCTGGAAGGAATGCTAGGATCGATTGTAAGGTGAGCATTTTGAATTTCAGAACTTTTACAAAGGTGTTTAGAAAGGACAAATCTAGCATGGGTCTCCAAGAGTAATTTTTTGGTAATATAAAGATTCTGGAGTAAAATCCTTTGCCTTTGTATGCCGTAGGCACTGGTTCTATGACCCCTGTTTCTACAATGTTATTGAGCACCGAAGGAAACAGCTCTGACTGGTCTGGTGGGTGTGGGATAATTCCCCTGAAAGTAGGAGGATTTTCTATCCACTGCCATGTGTATCCTCTCCAAATTATTCTCAGAACCCATTTGTCTGTGACTATTTGTGGCCAGGCTGAAGGGTTGAAAGAGAGCCTGGGAGAAGGAGAAACAGAAAGAACGGATACTCTGTGACTCTGCTTGGTCATTCCTTTGGAGGTGGTTCATCTTTTTCAGAAAGGAACCTCTCTTGCTTGGTATTGAAGAATTATCCTCCTAACATTTCCCTTTGGATCCTTGACTTTTATGTGGCTCAGATTTTTGTTTGTTTTGCTACTTAAAGAAGGATGCCTTGTTTGAGGAGAACTTGGGTACATAAAACATCCTAAATATCCCATACATTAATTTGTTTCTGTCATCCCGCTGTTTGAGAATCTGTGTAACACAGAGCCCAAACACCAGTTCAGAACTAAAAACTGCATTCAAAATTTTGGCTTTTAAATTATCAAAGAAGTTCTGTTTACATAATCAACTATACCATCTTAATACAACAGAATAAACACCATTTCCAAAGACTGTATCTGGACATTCAAGCACACCTCTCAAAGCATGTTTTAAAACCTGAATCAAATTAGAAACAATTTCATTTATATAAGACTTTTGCTCTTCAGGTAAGGATGCAGCAATATCAAACTGTACATACACTATAAAATAAATTTGCATATATAGCTTGAATAATTTAACATTTTACAGGTTAGATTACTAGAAAGAGACATCCTTTTGCCCTGAAGACCTAACCATTGTTCCTCTCTATCAGGAAGCAATGGATTAGATGAAGCCAAGGACTTCTTATTTGAGCAGGCAGCTGGGGAGACCACAGCTGAGTCAGCAGTAAAATGAGAAAAGTTACCTGGCATATCTGTGGAGATGCTATATTTTCTCTGAACCTTTTAAGGGACTGCTGGAATAGACACTGGTGTCCTGTAGACAGCTTTATAAACATCTTCCAAGGTTGGTAAGAGAGTGGGGATAACCACAGAACTGGGCAGCTCTTCATCTATAAGTCATATACTCTGCCTAGCTCTGCCTAGCTCCGAGGTAGTTCCTGACTGCTCCCAAGTAAAAACATCACTAAATCCATCCATCCATCCATCCATCCATCCATCCATCCATCCATCCATCCATCCATCAATCCATCCATCCATCCACAACCCCTTTTCCCATTTTTGCACATGGGGTTGGGGGTGTCACAAATCATCTGAGAAAAAAAAGACTTATGTGCTTACCATAACTTTGCATCTGTGTTGTCCTATGTCACTTTTCCTCACTTCTGGGTCAGAATTCCCAGTTACCATACAATCCTGGGCAGCCTCATGAAAGGACATGCCAGAGAACTGTGGAGACAAAGGAAGTCCTGTTCCTGGAAACTAGGTTGAGCTTGTAATGAGTAGTGAAGGTGAAAGGAGTAGACCAGGTGGCTGCAGCACAAATCTCATCTAAGGAATGTCGGGCTAAATAGGCAGCTAACTTAGCCACAGATCTAGTGGAATGAGCTCTGACAGATCCTGGCAAGGGCAATCCCTTAGAAGTATAAATGGCAACAATATATTGGGATATCCATTGAGAAATTGTAATCTTGGATACTGCCCGACCCAGTCTATTAACAGAGAAGGCCACAAACAGTTGTTCCGATTTGCAAAAGCTCTTTGTTCTGTCTAAACAGAACCACAATTGTCTATGTACTTCAAGCATGTGCAGCATATGCTCTCCTTGTTGGAATTGTTAGGAAAGAAAACTGGCAACTGAATGGTTTGAAAAACTTGAGTGGAGATCCAAGTGCCCAAAAAGACCAGTACCAATAGCCGAGAAATATCACCAAACGATTTATTAAAATCAACAAGCAGCTAAAATAGCAAGTGATAGCAGTTTAGCGCTTTCATCTAGGTAAAGACTTCTTCAGAACTGCTAGTACATCCACTATTTCACTTAAATACTTACAAAATCAACACATGTGATCAAACCGACCAATGGAACACCAGTGTCAACTTTCAAAAAATTGTGTGAGAAACTATGTTAAAATCCAAGATACAAGCATGATAATACATGCATACAATACCAGTAGAATTCACTAATGAATAACAACATTATACAAATACAAATATATGTTAAACTCAGGAATGTAAATTAAAACAATACGTATGTAAACTCCAGAACATTTAAACCGCATTGTATCTGTGATAATCACGCCTCAAGACTCTTTAACCTGAGAATGGGGTGATGGAACTACTTTCATTAAAGCCTGGGGGAGATAACGCATCACATGTAAGAATCCATTTGAGTTCCTTTTTATTTAAACGATCCTCAGTGTAGAAACCCCTTGGATTACTGTCCATGTGGTCAATCACCACAAACTTGAAAAAAATTCCCTCACAAGAAGAGATGTGTCTGTAAAGAGCATTAGTAGACCTTTCTCTCCTAATGTCATTTAAATGCTCATATAATCTCTCCTTTAACATCCAACAGGTCTTCCCAATGTAAAAAGCCTTACATTTTCGGCAAAGGGCCCTGTACACAACTCGCCTAGATAGGCAATTGAAATGCCTTTTCACTTCTATTTTCTTATGCCTAATAAAGACTGAATCACAGCACTGGATATGTTGGTAATAGTTGCAATGGTTGCACTTAAACACACCCTTTGGTCTATTTGAACCCATATTCTCCCTTTTCATCTCCAATACATTCTTGAAACACATACCTTTCCTAAAAACAATTTTTGGTTTAGTCCTAAATAATTCAACACCTTCGTTAAAAGAGGTGACAAGTGTCCAGAATTTGTTAACCACTTCAGCAATTTCCTGCCACTCTGTCTCTATGAAAAATCATGTATGGAGGCTTGATGGAGAGAGCCTGCAATTCAGAAACTCATCTAGCTGATGTTGTAGCCACTAAAAAGGTGGTCTGCCAAGACAAAAGCTTAATGTCACAAGTAGCAGCAGGCTTGAAAGGGCTCTGTGTAAGAGATTGCAGTACAAAGCTGAGGTCCCAAGGACAAGAGGGATCTTTGATAGGATGCCAAAGCAGGAAGACACCTTTCAAAAAGGCCTTACAAAGGTGAAAAGAAAAGGTAGGTTCGTCGCCAACATGAAAATTAGAGATGGCTGCCAGCTGCAGCTTAATAGTGGAGAAACTGACTCCATCCTGAAAAAGAGAAGACAAGAATAATAAGATGTCTGGAATGGAAGCCAAAAAGGGATCCAGGTTCCACTGACTGGCCCACATAGAAAACCTTTTTCTATTTACTATCACAGACCTTTCTGGTGGAAGCCTTCTGAGAGGCCAGAATGATGTTTCCAACAAAAAAGGCAAGCCTGGGCTGGTTTAGAATTATGGAAAGTGGACAAACCATGCAGTCAGATGAAGGGTCTGAAGGTTTGGGATCGGAAGATGAGAGGGGTGAGATATCAGGTCTGGAAGGAGATCCAGTACCCAAGGGGGTGCTTCAGATGAGACCTGAGGAAGGGGAACCACACCAGCCAAGGCCAGAAGGGGACAATGAGGATCAAGGGAACCTTGAGGTGTTGAGCTTTCTGGAGCACCCTGGGAATGAGAGGTATAGGGAGTAAGCATAAAGGAGACCCAGGAGTCAATTGTGAACTACAGCACCCCTGGGGGACTGCCCGGCTGGGGGGATCAGAGTTAAGTACTTGCTGCATTTTTGACTGACAGGGGAAGCCAACAGATTGCAGCTCAGATGACCCCAATGAAGGAAGATCTCTTTTGCCACTGAGGGGATTCAGGGACTACTTGTGGGGACTCAAGATAGCTAATCTGAGCTTGTCTGCCAGATCGTTGGCCTCCTCGGGAATGTGTATTGCAAGGAGAAAGCGACCCCCAGGACATCGTCCAGTCTCACACTCTCATGGCCATGTAACAAAGCAGATAAGAATGTGTGCCCCCTTGCTTGTTCATGTAGCACACAACTGCCATGTTGTCCATGTACACTGTGATGGTACTCAGAGGAAGGCAGTCCTGAAAGGCTTGCAACATAAGAAGAACTGCTCTCATCTTCAGTATGTTTATGTGCAGTTTGGTCTCTGCAGGGACCGCATACCTTGGACCATCTTTCCCTGGCAATGCTTTCCCACCCCAGCAGGGAAGCATCTATGGTCACCATGGCACTGGGGGTAGGAGGAGAAAAAAGTCTGCCCATGAGATCGGGGGAATGAATCCACCAAAGAAGATGATGCTTGCACACCAGAGTGAGTAGGATGGAAGCTGTCACTGGATGAGACAGAAAAGACCACTGGACCTCTAGAGTCCACTATATAACCTCATGAATATCTGGCTAACATCATCAGATAGATTGTTGCCACCATGGACCCCAAAGCCCTGAGAATTAAGTGGACCTGAGGATGAGCCAGATCCAGGAGGCACTGAACTTGGGATCTGATTAGTTGTACATGTCTGGGAGGTAATGCTGCAATCTTTGACACAGTGTCTAGCTGGATGTCAGTAAACTCCAAGTTTTGGGTCAGAATCAGATTCAACTGGTTGAACAGGTGAAGAAGGAACTGAGTGACTGCAACCAGTTGATGCTTTCTGGGAGCTGTATGGAGCCAATCATCGAGATAAGGAAACACCTGGAATCCTTGCAGTCTTAGGTGAGCTGTCATGCACTTGGTGAACACCCGGGGGCTGTGGTAAGACCAAAGGGCAGGGTCCTGAATTGGTAATGACTGGCACCCATGGAAAAGTGGAGCTGTCTCCTGGAGCACCTATCTATTTTTATATGATAGTACACATCCTGGAGATCCACAAAGTGCATCCATTCATCCTTGTCCAAAAGGGGCACAATGGACTGAACAGTGACCATCCAAAACTTCTATCTTGATGGAGAGGTTTAGCTGACAAGTCCAAATTGGACACAGGTCCCCTGTTCTCTTTGCTACCATAATGAAGCAAGAGTAGGTTCTGGATCCTCATTGTCTTGGAGGGACCTCTTGGATGGCTCTCTTCTCTAGAAGCTTGAGTACTACTTGCTGAGCTAACTCCCTTTGGCGGGGTGGTGTATCTGACAGAATTTTCTTGACTAGTGGTGGGGGATGGGAAAAGGGAATAAAGTAGCCCCTGGAAATAATGCTCAATACCCACTGATCTCTTGTGATGTTTACCCAGACCAAAGAATGCAGAGATAAGAGATCCCCGAATGCCCCCAGATCAGGACAGATGGCAATGCATCAGGAAGGCTGTAAGTGCTTCTCAGAGAGAAGGGTTCCTCGGCGTCCTGATTTTGCGCCCCCCCCCTCTGCCTCTAGGGTGGCGTCTGCCATTGAATCCTCTCCCCGACCACTAGAAGAGGGTTCATCCAGAGACTCCTGAAAGGAAAACTGTAACTTTCGAAACCATACTTTCTTTGTCCCTCATTGTGTCTTACAAAAGGACCACTGAGGGGTAGAAAATCTGATTCTCACAGCCAACAAGGTCTTCTCTTCTTGCTCACTGTGGGTCAGTGTGTCTTTGACTGATAGACCAAACAGAGTGAATCCATCAAAGGGGGCATTCGTGAAGGACGCTTTAAAGGACTCCACAAACCTCCATAGGTGCAACCAGGTGAAATGCTGTATAGTGATGCCCATGCCAGCTACATGCGAATTGTCTTCCGCAGCACTGGAAATCAACCTTATCGAGGAATTTGTGAGGGACTTAAAAGTGGATAGCTTGAGAGACACTTTGTTTAAATCCTCGACAAGCATTAACTCAGAAAGGAAGCATTGAGTTCTTTAACCAAATTCCTTTAGAGGTGGGTGAAATGTGCCAAGTAATTAAGCACCCTCAGACCAAAGGTAGCAGAAGTGAAAACCTGCTTTCCATGTCTGTTGATCGCCAAGGATTCTCAACTGGGGGGATAGAGAAATGTACTCTGCTCTGCTAACTGCTTTTTAGTGGCAGCAGCTACCATGATAGCATTGACTAGCACCCCGTCTGCCAAAACTGTCTGTATGTGGGTGGAGTTAGGAATCTGTCTGCTCATTTGGGCACTGGCTCCACAGTATCGGGCTCCTTCCATGCCCTGCTGGTGTTAAGGTCTATATGTTTGTCAGCAGGGGGGAATCCAGGAGGTAGATGGTCCCATTCTGAACACCTTCAGGAACATGGACTCCTTGGAGGGCGGGAGTTGGAGGGACCATCCACCCTTCAATAAGAGGCTTTCTAGGATGTCTCCTTCAGAGACATCTTCGGGCAGAGATCTGGGGCACCCAACTCCTTCATCGAGGTCCATATCCTCAGTGAGGGACTCCATCAGGGAGTCTAAGTGCCTCCTCTTACACGTTCTCTTCCAAGGGATATCCTTTGAGGGAGGCTCAGAGGAAGACAAAGAAGAGAGGGGAACCCCAATTGAGGTAACTCCCCCTGAAGACCGGTTCGGGAAGGCTGACTGGGAGCAGGATGAGAAAGCTCAGTACTCAGAGATGAGGGAGGCTGGGAAGGACCCTGGACAGCAGGGGAGGCAGCTCTAGCAGTGGGGAAGGTCTTTGACTACCTGGGAGGCTGAAGGGCTGGACAATGCCCCCTCCCCACTCCTAGTGGGCAGGACCACCTACAAAGAGGCAGAAGAGCATGCCACTGCCTCAAGACCCCAGATAGTTCCAGCCCTGAATTGTCAAAAGCTGAAGCATTGAGGGGCAGAGACCAGTCTGAAAAGGCTGGACCAGAACCTCCTCCCAAGGACTCCGGAATGACTGCTTTGTGTCAGGACCCAGTCTGCTCCGAGGGAGGGAGAGCAGAGCCGGTCAGGGACTCGGATGGGGTAGAGACAAAGTGTGCTCTAGGAGCCCACATCACCTCATCACTGCCCACCGGTTCCTGGGAATCCAAAATCACCTGGATCGGATGAGGAGATTGAAGTATAGGGGCAGGGGAAGGACCCCTTGCTGGATGAGCAGGGGACACAAGAAGCCCCAGCTCAATCTGAGCCTTGAGGAAAGACCTCATCATCCTGTCCATGTTGGATGGGAGCAAGCTCCTGGAGGATCTAGATGAAGTTGATGACCTAGCTAGAGAAGCGTGTCTAGATCCCTAGGACCTCCTATACCTCTCTGAAGAATGGCTGCTGTACTTGGGAGCTATAAAATGCTTCTCCAGGCTAGAACCCAGTGGAGAGTCCCCAATCAAGATGGGATCTGACATGGGTCCTGGATCCATCCACTTCAGATCCAAGGGCAACAGAGGATCCAAGCATTCAGAACTCAAATGCCTCAGATCCAAGGAGGTCGGATCTGTGGCAGGTCTAGTGTGTGTTGGATCTGAAAACTCGATCCAGACCCCTTGGATCCAGATGTAGACTCCCAGGACCTCAAATCCAAAGGTCTAGAACTGGAGGCCTTGGGTCCAGGAGTAGATTCCCAGGTCCTCGGATCTGATGGCTCCAAGCCTGGAGCCAGACCCAAGGAGCCAGGATCTGACAGCCTAGGCTTCTTTGAAGAAGAGGACCCAGAAACACAGAGGGACCCGGCTTGAGCAATGGACCCGCTTGAGCCATCCTTTTCAGCAACAACTTATTGCGAAGCTCAATCAAGTCCCTGGGGTTGAAGGCAGCACAAATGTTGCATTCAACCTCCAGGTGGTCGGTGCCCAAACAATAGAGACACTCCTCATGTGAGTCGTAAAGATGCATCTTCCGACCACATGAGGAGAATCTCTTAAATCTGCTGGTTTGTCAGACATGGGGGAAGAAAAAAGGACCAAACATCAAAGCCAAAAAATGCAAACCAGAGCCATAACCAGGGCTTAACCAAGTCAAAAACCAGCAAAAAAACAACCACTACACTATCACAATTAAACAATTCACAAAACGGAACAAGAAATCACACTAAGTCTACTGAAGAAATAGAAATTCTTAATGTGAAAAAATTGGTGCCAAAAAGGGCTGACAAGAAACAATTAGAAGGTAGGGGAGGCTAATAGGAATACAAAAACACTATAAGACTATGACTCTAAGACACTACAGTGAGTACTTATTCTACAGAAGGACTCGAGACAAAGGAATAATGCCTGATGTGGTGAAGTGGCAAATGAGATCTGAGGGGTTAGAGGGTAGCAAGGGATTATGGGAGTGGGAGGAGCTCAAGCCTAGGATCTGTCTGAAAAGTTGCCGGCTTGGATCCAATGTCAGATCCCACTACCCAAAAGTGAGGAACAGTGACATGGATAACATCAAATAGTGGATACTTCTTTGGACTTAAGCTCAGGTTCACCTTCCAAAACAAAAGAGTGACTGAACTCAGTGTCAGCTAAGAAATCACCGTTATCCTCATCAGATTCCTTATCATTCTCTAAAACAACAAAAAGATCTCTAGCCAAACTAGCGTACTGCCATATATGGGAACACAACAAACAGAATTAGCTGTCTGCAGAACACTCCAAGGGAACCACACCTGCCTTATAAAAAGCTATAATCTGATCTGATTAAGCTTCTGTTTCATTTTCTTGTGAACTTCACTACTAGATAAAATATCTGGGGACAGAGTATTATGTCTGGCATGGGTTTCTTACTTTGCACTACTCTTGCACCTAAAGGGTTTGCTTCTCCCATACCTGCATCAAGTACTGCTGCAGCCCCGGAAGATGTGTCTAACCCCTGTTCCATGGTGGCTGTCAAAGTTACACTAGAGGAAGATAGGACAAAAGGTAAGTGGTCTGCTCGCCGAGCTGTGGCCCTGACAGAATCACTAACTGTACACTGATGCATAGTTTTATTTTGTTTTTCTTTTTTTTTTTTTTCCTATTTTAGGTGAAATAAGATTTGACGGAGGGTACCAGAGTTGGGATCCATCAAGCCAGGAGAGAAAACACCAGCCAGAACAATAAACTGACAGTACTGGATAATGTATCCCAATAAGGATATAAAGTTTCTAGTGATAAATATGTCCCCATACTATTAAACTCTGCCAAACTGTGCTAATATCACAAAAGACAGTTTGAAATTTGTTCAGAATTACTTTACAACTGCCAAAAGTTACAAAAATTCCAGTACACAAAGTCCAAACACCAAAGCAACCAGTGTGCCAAATCAGTGTTAAACAATTAGCTGCACATACTTTAACCATGTTAAACTGACATAAAATAATGAATAACGAAACAAACTTGCCTAGCTGCAAGTAAACGCTGGGTTCTTAAGAAATAATAGAATAATAAGGCAGGAACACAAGAACCAGTAGCGTTAACAGATGCTGTAAATCTCAGTTCAAAAAAGTCAGACGGACGATGAAAATAAACCAGTCTTCTCCTTTATTCAATGAATAGGTATAAAACGAGATAAGCGCTTTCACAAGAATGCTTCATCAGATCTCAGACAAATGGATAGCCATGTACTATGTTACGTATTTTTGGTGTCACTGCTTTGTCTACCATCGACAGTTTACATAAGTAGATGTTGTTGCAACTTGTTTGCCTCAATTAGATTGATTAGATTGTGTTTGTCAGTAATGGCAGCTTTTGCCTTTAGAGTATTTAAAGATGACTATTCTACACTCATTTGTCTGAGATCTGATGAAGCATTCTTGTGAAAGCGCTTATCTCGTTTTATACCTATTCATTGAATAAAGGAGAAGACTGGTTTATTTTCATCGTCCGTCTGACTTTTTTGAACTGAGATTTACAGCATCTGTTAACGCTACTGGTTCTTGTGTTCCTGCCTTATTATTGACATAAAATAATATTTAATAGCAATTTAACTGTATTTCTTGTCAGAGAGAGTAAAATCTCCTGAGTACATTTAAAGAATTTCATTTGCAGTAAAATCAAAATCTGATGTTATAGCACACAGAGCAGAGTCATACATTTATTTACTGACATTTGATTACTGGGAAAATCTGACTGGGTAGAAGCCTATTTTCATCACAGGCCCAGGGAGAAAAGTTCACCAATATTATAAAACATTTTAAGAAGAATAATTTTACAATCTTCAAAAATAATACAAAAACATCTACAATTTAAATAATTATAGTAAATTAGACACAACATGAAAACATTGGTTAAGAACAGATACAAGTTATATGACAATGATTTAACATTTAAAGACATTTTAGCCAGTTTATAATGAAATTAAAGCAAAGTTAGTATAATACAAACAGGAATTGTAATATGATGCTAAGAGAAAAGCATCCTTATGGCATATACAGAGAGAAAGCCACGGAAGAGAAATTGATAGAAGTAAGGAAATGAGTGAAGAAGAGAGAGAGTAAAGAGGTGTAAGGTATATCTTTCAGAATGATTTTGAAGGATGAGTGGGAGGGTATTAATCTGATGGATACAGGTAAGGAGTTCCAGGGCTTAGCAACATGGTATGAGTATATACAATGCCTAGCAAATTTGATAGGTTTGTGGACAGGCAGTTTTTGGTCATTGGACTATAATGACTGACTGGGAACACAGTTGTGTTGAATGATGTTTACTGTTGGACAAGCAGACAGATGCTGGATAATTTTATAGGTGGTAAGAAGCTGTGCATATGTTAGTTCTAACCACTTTAGACTTTTTATTGCTACACAATGGTGGGATCAAACGGGTATTTGCTGAAAATTTAGCAGCTTTGTTATAGCTGTGTTCAAATTTGGATTTTTTTTGTGATGCCTGGAGGTCTGTAAGGATGGGAGTCCCATAAAGAAGTTTGGGGAGGAGATAAGTAGTGGCAATTGTAGTTTTAGTTATGTCGGTGAGAAAGTGTTTGGCTCTGTAAAGCATCTCTAGTTTTTGATGTATTTTCCTAAGGTGATTTTGTATATGTGGGTTAAATTTAAGATTATCATCCACTATCATCCCTAATAATTTGCTATGAGAAATGACTTCTTGTATTATCAAGTGAGAGGACTTTAAATTTAGTTTTTTCATGACAAAGGGATATGGGGAAAAAGTAGTACTTTTTTTTGGGGGGGGGGGGGTTGAGAGTGGGTTCTTCATAGGTTCATAGGTTATACTAGGCTATCGGCCCAAGGGCCTATGTAAGCCTAGCCAGCAAGGTTCCATAGCTTACGCCACCCAAGAAAGTTATTTTCCTGTGTCACTGTCCAGCAGAGACACAGAAGTGATCCACGGGGTGTATTTCCTATTTCCCATCCACTCATCAAGATTTTTCTTGAAGAGTGCTAATGAAGAACTTTACCTGACATAAATGGGTAGCTTGTTCCAGAGTATAGGAAGTTTCTGGGACAGGAATCTATCCCTCCAGCATGTCTTGTTTATTGTGGTGACAAGGTTTAGGTCCCTAGAGCATGTAGCTTGGAGGGTTTGGGATTTCTTTAGGTGTAGCATGTCCAACAACTCTAGGTTTGACATAGCTTTACATGTTAGGCAGAGATCACCTTGGAGTAGGCGATATGCTATGGAGTAAAGCTGAAGTTCTTTGAGGTGGTCAGTGTAGGGCATTTGTTTGAGGTCAGTAATCCTCTTTGTGAGGTACTTCTGTGGCCTTTCCAGCTGCTGCAGATGTCTTGTGAGGTACATTCCAAAAGGGGCATTGTACTCTATAATGGGTCTAATGAGTGACGAGTAGAGGGGAACAATGACCTCTTTTTTCCTGGATGAGAACCCTTTTATGATGAGGTGTGCCACGTAGAAGGACTTCCTGACTACTGTGACGATGTGACTATCAAAGGAGAGAATACTGTCCACCTGGGTCCCAAGGTCTCTTATCACGCATTCGATGTTAAGTAGATTGCTGCCTATGTGGTAGTTCATGGGTACAGGGTTTTTACCAAAGGGGATGACACTGCACTTTTTGGCATTGAGCTTGAGGCCATGGCTCTGACACCAAGCATCTGTCTCAGTGAGGCCCTTCTGTTGGATGGTCCACATCATTTGGGGACTTGACTATGGCTCCTAGTTTGCAGTTATCTGTGAACTTCGTTAGCCAGAGGCCTTCTGTGTTAGCCTGTACTTCAGAGAAGTAGATACCAAACAGGAGAGGTCCCAGGATGGAACCCTGTGGTACTCCACTTGTCACTGCTTTGAAGTCAGATTTGGAGTCTGCAACTTTTACAGTGTGGGTTCTGTCAGTGAGCCAGTTAGCAACCCATCTTGTGACGTACGGATTTATACCTAGTTTAGTGAGTTCAGCTATAATTCCAGAATGGGGGATGGTGTCGAAAGCCTTGGCGAGGTCAAGATAGGCTGTGTGAACCACCTTACCCTCATCCACGGCTTTGGTGACTGCCTCAAAGAAGTCGATCAGGTTCAGGAGGCATGATCTGCCTTTCACAAACCCGAACTGGGTGGGATCCAGAGTTTGGAGGTTACCAATGTCTTTGTTTATGAGTTCCATGATGATATGTTCCATGGCGTTGCAGACCAGGCTCGTTAGGCTAATAGGTCGCTAGTTCCCGGGATCAGTGGTGGCTCCTCCTTTGTGGAGTGGTAGAACTGTTGCTGTGCACCATTCAATGGGCACAAAGCCTGATGCAAGGCTATTATTGAACATGGTGCTTAAGTGAGGAGCCAGTTCGTTCTGAAGTTCGTGTAAAACGCAGCCAGGGATGTTGTCCGGACTCATGGATGCTGTGTTTTTGGCTTTAGAGAGTGCAGCTTTTACCTGCATAGTTGTGATTACAGGGACTCTGCATTCTTCATGTATAGATATGGGCCCTTTAGGGGTGAGAGGGGGGGGTAAAGTTAGCACTGAACCTATCTGCCAGGATGTTGGCAATATCAGTTGGTTCTGTGATTTTCATGCCTTTGTGCTGTAACTCAGAGCAGATCTGGGTGTTGCCATCTAGATTCTTGACATAGCTATAGAATGCTTCATGGTTGTCCTTGGATTTAGTGGCAATTTTGTTTTCGTAGCTAGCTTTGGAGGATCTTATGAGATCTCAGCTTCTTACTGAGGCTGACCAGGGAGTTCCTCCACTCATGGGATTTTACTCTCTTTTGCAACAGTTTCTTCCTTCTGTTGTACAGTTTGCTTATGGCAGGGGACCACCAGATTGGCTTCCTTTTTTTGGAGGATAGCGTCTTGGTTCTGTTTGGGATAGCACGATCCATGCACTCGTGTAAGTTTGTGAGTTACAAAGCCATGTTTCAGTGGCTGTAAAAGTTTCCTGAGTAATTTGTTGGAGGCATGCCATGTTGTCAGATGTGTAAATAAGTGTGGACTCATCTGTGTACTGTATTAGGAAGTCCTGTTGTGAGGACATGTGGATGGTGTTGGTGAGAATGTTAAAGAGGAGGGAACCAGGATAGAGCCCTGTGGTACAATGGTGGTGGCTGGGAGGTATGGAGAGAAGGTACAGTACCATTTTACTGACTGATACCTATTGGATAGGTAGCTTTTGAAATAGAAGAGTGAGCTGAGAGAGACCTAATAAGGACATTTGAAGTGGAAGTTTGCTGTGGCAAACTGTGTTGAAGGCTTTACACCAGTGTAGAAATAAAGAGGAGAATAGTTTGCTAATATCTCTAGCTTTGATAGTATCTATACAGGTTACAACTGTAAAGTACTATGGGAAGGATGGAAGCCATGTTGTGTGGGGAGTTTTTCCTGCAGGAGATAGTTTAGCAATTGTTTTTGAATGCATTTTAAGTATTTTGGATTGGGAAGGATAAGACTGCTATAGGTCTAAAGTAAGCAGCGACTAATGAATTTCCTCCTTTGTGCAGAGGGATAATGTGCGACATTTTCATGAGAGAGGGAATGTGGGCTTACTGGATTGACCTATTCATAAGGATTGAGACAGGTAAGGTACTTGCTTGGAAGGAGATCAGCTGAAGAAGAGCATGGTTTGAGTTTGTTTAAAAGTAGTTCTATATAGGATGTTGGCACAGGTTTGAAGGTGAAAGTGGATGTGGTGATACATGGCTGTTGTGCAGGGTTGGGATTAGATGCTGGGTTTGAGATGCTACACTGTCTATGAAATAAGAGTTGAATTGTTTTGCAGTTTTGAGTGGTGAGTTACTGGGAGAGGGGTTAGGGTTGAATTTTTGGTTGGAATGCAAAATTTCTTTAATGGCTGTCCATAATTTTTTAGGGTTGTGTATACTATTATTCAGAATATTTTAGAGCTGTGTATACTATTACTCTGAAAGTTATTAAAATATAGTTTTTGACTTCATTTATTTGCTTTTTAATATGAGTGCAAAGCATTCTGAAGTGTACAATATATTGTGGTGTTGTATATTTTTGCCATTCTTTCCACGCTTTTTCTCTATCCTACATTAGCATTCTACTCTTTTTAATAGCCATTTTGCATTGTTTGTTTTTAGTCTCTTCCTACTAGGAGGTGTGAAGCTATTTAGGATGTTCAGCAAAGTTGTACTGAATCCATTTACAGCAACATCTAAGGGGAAGATTTTTAGGAAGCTCCAGTTAATAGACGATAGGGTAGTAATGGACATTTCTGAGTTCACCTTGGAAAGGTTGCATGTTGTTTTATAAACATGCTGTTTAAGTGGATGAGTGAGATGTTTGGGAGATGATCACTGAGAGAATCATTGTACCTGTGGTGGTTTATTTGTTTGGGTCTGATACCAGGATCCAGCCTAATAGGGGGATTTGATGTCTTGCTATAATGTGAGGGGCTACTGATTACTTGTGTGAAACCATATAAGTTTAAGCTAAATGTAGGGGAGCTACCATTTATATCCAACCAATTGACATTCACATCCTTTCTTGTGGAATTGTTATGAATATCCAGTGTAAGATATTTTCCAGTATAGCAGTACTGCCACCAGCAGGGATGTAAAAGATGGAAAGTAATACATATTTGTTTAGAATTGTTTACTTTTAGGAAAGCAATAAGAGATCTGCTGAACTGAATTTTGGTATTGTTTTGTTGTAAGAGGAAATGTGATAGTTGTTGGGAAATATTAAAGCAATACCACCACCCCCCTTCATTTTTATACAGTCATTATGGATGATATTATAGCTGGGAGGTGTAACTCTGGAGTTGTTTATGTTGGGTTTAAGCCAATGTTCCAGGCATGAAGTTCAGCAGTTTTATTCCTTATGCTTCTAACATTTATGGCACCACAAATTAGATTACCAGGGATGGGGATTGACAATTGTGGGGTTAGAGTAGTGTGCGGAAGAAAATTGTCTTGATGTTCATTGTGATAGACTGGGTCAGGATTAGGGTGAATGCCTCCTCCTAATTATTGATACTTTTTTTTGTTTGAAGAACATTTTTCTACTTAATTTTGTTTTGGTTTGAGATGAAATGGAATTAATCAGTCTATATATGGAGTTAAGCTGAGGCACATCATTAAATAGGTTTGGTGTGATGTGCTTAAATGTACAGAGATAGCATGAATAGGTGGTGAGGATAGAGCTGGAGAGATGTTGAGAGCTATTATAAAGTCATGGTGGGATGGAAGATGGTCCAGTAGGAGGAAAATAAGGGACATACTGAGTTGCAAGCATGATTAAGTACAGGGATCTGTATTTTATTGATGGCAGGTAGTGGGGAAGTAGGAATCAAGAATGAAAAAAGACATTACAGGGTAGAAGGATATTTAACGGTTGTGGAATCTGTAAGCTGGTAGATGGCCGGTAGGAAAGATGTATTTTCTATGAAGGAAGAGAGTTAAGCTGTCCTGGTATTTTCTTTGGAATGTAAGGAAACAGAGGAGTTTAAAAGGCTAGAGGATGAGGATGCAATTAAAATAGGAAAATGTGACAGTTTATTTGTGAAAATTAGAAGATACAATACAGAATCGATAGTGAAATGTGTACAAGGGAAGCATAGTAGTACAGTACCGGGGGTGGGGTGGGGTGACATCTGCGGGTAAGGTAGGGGAGTGAAGCAAAGACAAATGTAGGCTGAGCGTAGCAGGCTTCCCACACTCAGGTCAAAGAATAATAGATAGTAATTGGTTTATAGCCATGACAAAGCAAGTAACATACAGGCATAAAGTAGAACAGGCTTTCTTTAATTTCCTGAATGCAGAAACTGGCAGCTTGGGAGACTGCCATATACAGTGTAATCTAGTGGTCAAGAGAAAGGACAGTGGCACACTTAGTAAGTGGTTCTTGAAGTGCAAGTATTTCTCCTTTGCATGGGGGGATGTTACAGCCACTTTTCAGTACAAGCAGGCAAGAATTTAACTAGTTGAAGTTAATACACAGAAAGGTTCTTTATATTAAATTAGCTTACATTAAGACAAAATTCTCAGTGAAAACGTTTGGGAGTTGACCCTTGTGGCAGAGCTTCTGCAGTATTAGGGTCAGATGTAGCAACCACATGCTCTAAAAGAAAAGAAAAGAGAAAAACTCTATACTAAACTGTCATATTATATTGAGACAATAAAGTTAATGCTTATTATAAAAAGAGATAGAGGAAGGATCACAGCAGGTCAAAGGAACAGTATATCAGGAAACTATACGAGTGGAGAAGATAGTAAAAAAGTAAAAAAAAAAAAATCGATGAATGTAACTCCAAAGTAGGTTAGCAGGAATTATACCAACAGAGCCACAGTAATCAGTGTACATATATAACTGTATAGATCAAATTATTATAACATGGCACTACACTAAGCACAGTATAAAACCATCACTTAGTAAAACATTCATGAGATTAACCAACATGTCAAAAGAGTGTTATATATACCAAAACACCAGCAACTGACTTTACATACTTTTTAAAGAGCACAGGCTCAACATATGTAAAGCTTAATCGATCTGAATAAAATTGATGAACTACACCATACTACAAACATCTTTTCATTGTTCTACACAGTCTTAAAACAAACAGAAATGTAACTTATGACACATATGACACATACCTGTGAAAAAAAGATGGTACCGAGTGAAAGAGGAGACAATAGTGGTATTACAAATACAAGTGATAGCACATATAACAAACAATGTATAAATGCTGAAAAACTCCAAGTTCTATAATATTTACCTATCAAAGGATGAAAATAAATCAGAGAAATGACAGTAAAGACAGGCCCATAGTGTCTGACAGCACACATACACACTACACTTCTGAGAGAAATACCGAAAGTTTCCTCAGAAACAGTGAAAAAGTGAAAGTTATGTACTTAGCATAAAGATACATCTGTATTGCCTGTTTCTACCTTGTTCAACCAGTGAGGGTTATCAGATCAGACACTATCCATTTCCAAAGGCTTCAGCCTTCATGCCCTGCCTGCTCTACCCATAGTATCTTGCACTCTCTACAGCGACCTCAGATTGAGTTTGTCCCACTACACAAAACTCTAGCTGTAACTCTCTAAGATCATAAACAAAGGACCCCAAAAGGCAGGTGGGGGAGAGATGACTCAACAACTCGGCCACCCAATGCTTAGTAGAAATATAACACAATAGGGGGAAAGGAGGGAGGGATGGTTGAAAAGGACAGAAATAGACAACACAGATTTATTATTATAGTAAGTAAGTAACTTTCGTATCCGATGTTGTCTTTTCTGTCCTGCTTCAACCAGTGAGACAGATTCCCCAGCCATGACTCATCCCAGGGAGGTCCTAGGAAAGCAAAGTAGGCCCTAGACCTCGATTGCATATCCAACTTGAAGTGAAACACAAAACTATGTGTGCCCACCCATGTAGCCGCAGTACAAATGTCATCAATAGAAAATCTTGAGAAAGAAGATGTAGAAATAACCATAGCTCTGGCAGAGTGACCCTTTAGCTTACAAAGCAGACTTTTCTCTCACTCTATATCATAATGAAATGCAATCAGAAGGCCATTTAGATAAGACAGACTTAGACACTGGCTTGCTCATCTGAGCCTTTGAAAAGGAAACAGACAGACGGTCAGACTTCCTGATGGACTTGGTTCAATCCAGATAAAATCTCAGTTGCCTGTGAATATCAAGGCAATGCAATAAATATTCTCCCTTGTTTGAAAAATTGGGTAAAAACACTGGTAACTGAATGGCCTGATTCAAGGTGGTTTCTGACACCACCTTAGGCAAAAAATGCAGGATCTATTCTGAAACCCTATCCTTATGAAAGATCAGATATGGAGGTACCAAAGATAAAGCCTGCATTTTTGACACACGCCTAGCTGAAGTTACAGCCACCAAGAAAAGAGTCTTTGAAGACAACAACTTGAAAGGGACTGTCATTGAAGGCTCTACAAAGAGGGCCAGCAAGAAAGTGAAGCATAAAAGGTAAATCCCAAGGAGGAACAAGATCCTAAATAGGAGGTTACAACAAGAACATATCTCTCAGAAAAGCCTCGGAAACCTTCACTTTGAAGTATTATCTGTGCCAATGTGAAAGTTGGAAATAGTAGCTAAATGAACTTTAATATTGGAATAACTAGATCCTGAATGAACTAGATCAGCAAGGAAATCAAGAAGCAAAGCACTTCCACTTACTAGCATAAACCTTCCAAGTAGATGTTTTTTGGGAAGAGGACAAAATGTGAATTACTTTATCAGAGAGCCTGGGATCTCTGGCCATCAAGAGAACTGGAGAAACCATGTAGTTAGTTTGACAGCTCAGAGATAGAGCGGGTCCAAGCCCGCTGGAGGAGAGATCAGATCTGGGATGGGATCCAGCACCTAGTGAGGGTACTGCAAAACAGGCCGCAGAAAAGGGAGCCAATCCAAACAAGGCCAAAAAGGAGTAATGAGGATCACAGTCACACTGTAATGGGCAACCTTCTGGACAAAGGGTTACTGTATAGAGAGTGGACCCCTGAGGGAGGGCTAGAGGGTGACAGAAAACAGCAGCTGGTAGTGCCCAGAGCCTACCCTGTGGCACTTCTAGCCATAGCCCATAATATTCCCTTTGCAGGTCATATGGGCATAAAGCATACAAAGAGATGTATTATGCAGAACTTCTGTTGGCCTGGGATTTCCACAGATGTAACAGGGTACTGCAGGACCTGTCAGCAGTGCCAAAAGGTAGGTAAGGCAGGAAACAAGGTGAAAGCTCCTTTGATGCCTTTGCCTGTGATTGAGGAGCCATTTCAGAGGGTAACTATGAATATTCTAAGGCCTCTAAGTACCCCAAATTACACAGAGAAAAAGTATATCCTAGTGGTAGTAGATTATGCTACCAGATACCCTGAGGCAGTGGCTCTGTCCTACACTGAGGCAGAAAAAGTGGCAAATGCTTTGTTATAGATTTTCAGCAGGGTAGGTTTTCCAAAGGAAATACTGACTGACTGACAGAGGTGCCAATTTCATGTCAGACCTGCTGGCTTGTCTGTGGAAGTATTGCGGGGTGAAGCACCTAAAGACCACC
Organism: Protopterus annectens; assembly: GCF_019279795.1. NCBI lineage: Eukaryota > Metazoa > Chordata > Ceratodontiformes > Protopteridae > Protopterus > Protopterus annectens. The sequence goes on from NC_056735.1 coordinate 1,900,980,803, forward strand.
CATACCATCCCCAGAATAATGGTCTTTTTGAGAGGCTAAACTCTACACTCAAGCCCATGCTGCAGGCATTTACAGATCAGATTAAGAGGGACTGGGACAAATACAGAGAGGTTCCCCAGGAATCCACAGGTTTTTCACCCTTTGAGTTGCCGTATGGGCATAGGGTGAGGGGACCTCTTGATTTGATTCGATTGATTCTATATGGTCACTTTATATACTTTTATTCTCCTCAGCCTCTACATATTATTCTCATTCTTTTCCTTCTAATCCTAGTTTCTGATATTTCTTTTACCCTCTCCTACTTGTGTTTTAATGTTTTTCCACTCAGCATTCTGGGTTAACGTCTTAACAAACCAGCAACACTGACTTTCCCCAATGCTTTAATTCTTTTTTTCATGAATTCTTTTGGACTACTTTATATTAACATAAGCCTATAATCGAGCTGCCCTGTACTTACTTATTGTTTTTTGTCATTTTGGTCGGGTAGCTTCGAACAGTTACAGCCTGCTCTATTAGGGCTGACTCTGCTCCCCTACCTTACTCCCATTTCCAACCATCCCCTCTTCAATTACATTTATACTTACCTAAACCCCTCCCCTTTCATCTCTCCAACCAATCATACACACTCTCTAATTAACCTCTAACTATACCCGTCCCCAAAACCACTATTCTATTGTACCATACACCCGCCTCCCCTTATTCTCATTCCTAACCCTCCAGATATTTCTCTCCTGTTTACCCATCACTCCTTCTAAATTACTCCCAGAATGGTTTACCCCAATCATACTATACTTTATCTCCTATCTTGCACCTCAATCAACTCCCTTAAAATCAATATAATCACAAAATGTTCCATGTCTAATACAAGCATTGAAAAGCAAACAATAAGGTGCTCCAACATTTTAGCTCACCTACTTCAGCCTCACATCTTTCTTTTTATAAAATATAACATTTTATAAAATATAAAATCATACAACCTTGCCATAATCCCAAACCAATGTTCTGCTTAAAATTTCACCTAATAATAAAATACGCTCCTCTTACCAATTTATCTCTCCTACTTCTTCCACTTATCCCAGTGCAGGGGCATCCACCCCAACCCTGGACCAACCACAACTTTCTTTTTCTGTCAAATACCTCCTTCTAATAAACTATTTCTAATTATACTAAATCTACACAGTATTTGTAAGAAAATAAGAGACTTCCATGCATGGTTATCAGAATATTCACCAGACATATTGGCACTCACAGAGACGTGGCTAAAACTGAATATCCAAGATACGGAACTCCTCCCCCCAGGCTATAGCATAATAAGATCTGATAGAATTCACAAAAAAGGAGGAGGAGTGGCCCTAATCTACCACAACTCATATATAATAGTACCCTACTCCAAGTCCATTCCACAATTCAGCGACACTGAAATCCTTTTTTCCTTTAAAAAAAATAATAAATCAAAGCAACTGTGCACTGCAGTCTTGCACATTCCCCCTAGCCACAAAATTCCCATACTAGAAGATATCTTATCCAGGATACTACAAAACATTTCCAACAAAACAATTATCATGGGTGACATAAATGTCAATTGGCAAAACGTAACTTCTGATTTGTCAGCTAGTAGTTTAAACCTCTCTGGATATACACAACTTATCACAACTCCAACCAGAATTCAAAATGGCAGCAGTTCAGGAACTATCCTGGACTGGATCCTAGTCCCAAATCCAGGCGAATACTCTAACTCTGGTACTCTTCCAAATGTATTAAGCAACCACCTACCCACATATACTTACAGGACAACCACCCAACCACCCAAAAGCCATTATTCTAAAACTTCCTGCAATCTAACAGATTTTAATAAAAAACTTTTCATTAATATACTAACGTCCTTAAACTGGTCTATGCTAAAAACTCTTTCCCTAAATGATGCAGTTATCTACTTTAACAAACTTTTCCTTGACACTTAATAGCTTAGTTCCACTTCGCACTCAAAGAACAACAATCAGTCATGCACCCTGGTTAACTAAGTCCACTAAAAAGTTACTAAAAATCAGACACAAAGCATGGAAGGACTAGCAAAAGAACAAAAATGATTCAGACCTACAAAATTTTAGACAACTATGTAATCAAGCCAAAAAAACAAGTAACTAATGATAAGAAACAGTGGTTTACTATTACAAGGTCGAACGGCACTCCTTCGACTGTACTATAGTCGACAACGGAAGGTCGTAAATGTCGAAGTCAAAAAATCAATCTAGGAACGGTGTTAACATGGGTTGAGGTAGGTGTTCGTATTATTCTGAACTACAAACATCTCCCCTACCTCGACCCATGTTGAAACCCATTCCTAGATTGTTTTTTTGAGTTCGCGATTATCAGTTTCGACCTTCCGTTGTCAACTATACTACAGTCGAAGGAGTGCCGTTCGACCTTGTAATAGTAAACCGAAACAGTACTTTTCACAGCAGGTAATCAACCACAAAAACAACCCAAAAAAAGTTTAGGAATACTGTTTCATCTCTTTTCACCATTGGGTCTACACTAAACCCCTCTCCAGCCACAGATAAACAGTTCTGCTATTTGGGATGGTGGTTTAACACACATTTTATATAAAGCTTCACAAACTTAGTGAATGATCCAAACAAGCCCAACAACCCTAACTCTTCTCTCAATCCACCTACTTCTCAAACATCTTCTAAATACTGTGCTTCTTCTTCCTCGTCTCCTCAAAACACTTCTACCACAGTCCCTCAACTTCCAATCCTCTCATTGCAACCAGTACCCACTAACTTTATGAGCAAACTACTACATAAACTAAAACCCTGTTCTCCTTCCACTGACAATCTCCCTTCTGAATATTTGAATATCTGCCGATGCTATTGCCTACCCTGTCAGTGTTCTCATAAACAGATGCATTATAGAATCCCATGTCCCCTCCCTCTTAAAAAGATCTATCATAACTCCATTACACAAAAGGGGAAAATCTAATAAACTATCCATCTTCTGATCCACTGCCATCCTATCTCCTCTTTCCAAACTGTTAGTAAAATATGTACACAATCAGGTCCAGGACCACCTTCTACACAACAATTTACTTACACCCACCCAACAAGGCTTCAGACCAGTACACAGTACAACAACTGCACTAATATCCTTTATGGACACAATTAACAAGACATGAGATTCTGGTCAAGTAACTTTAGCAATATTTATTGGCCTCTCTAAAGCTTTCGACACTGTGTTACACCCCAAACTCTTAAAGCAACTTTCTTCCCTAGGTATTTTCCTCCCCTCTCAACAGTGGTTTACCAATTATCTTTATGACAGACAACAATGCATTAAGTGGCAAAGGTGTCTCTCATAATATCTATCCAACAAAACAGGAGTGCCACAAGGGTCCATTCTTGGCCCCCCTCCTCTTCAATACCTTCATAAATAACCTCTATACTTCTTCCTATTAAAGTTTCCTTATCCAATACTCCAACAACTCAACTCTCATTTTCTCCTCTGATAACATAGCACACCTTAGACGCATAATCCAAACTGCCTTCTCTTCCATCGAGTCCTGGCTCACTTGTGCACAACTTTTTACTCAATCCCAACAAAACAAAACTCCTTCTATTTACATCTAAGCCAGCTTCATAGGACTTTAGGATATATTTTCTAAATAATATGGAAATTGAAGTAGCTTCTCATGCTAAATTGCTAGGGGTAACACTAGACAATAAACTTTACTTTGATCTATATATACACAATACTATTTATATAAATGAAAAACATACAAAATGATATCACTTTAGTTGCAAACAGTTTACATCACAGACACCATTGAAACAACTGTAGTTGTAAACATTATAAATCACTTATAAACCTTCTAGTCATTGTCAGTTAAGCATTATATAGCTCATTCAAATCCTGCCTCTACTGCGCCCCCATCTTAATCAATCTCCAGATTTTACTAAAACATAAGCTTGAATCATGTTACAACAAAATAGCAAAATTTGCAATAGGCGCATCTTACTCCAAACATTATTGCACTGCTCTGACTGCACTAAATTGTGCTTCATCAGGTAAGAAAGGTAACTCAAAGCCCTCAGAGTAATGTTGGCTTATGCAAAGGTATGCTTCACTAATTGGTCCAAAGCCCTGAATTCCCTATTAGGGGAATGGACTGACAAACTATCTTCCAAGATGCCCTTTTTGGTGGCTGCCACCTCCATAATGGCATTAACAGTGGGACTCTTACGCCAATATCGCTGATCTTTGTGAGGGAAAAAGCTTATCAGGCTTTTTTGGTATAGGCTCCTCCATATCAGGTTACCTTCAAGACGTGGATGGGCCCCACTCCAAATGCCTCCAAAAACACAGACTCTTCTAGAGATGGGGCTTTGGCTGTCCAGCTCCTGCTGTGGTAGAGCAACTTCATCAGACTGCAAAAAAAGGCATCTTTACAGTTGATTTTTGGGGACCCCTCTCCTTCCTTGAGGCCTGCATCCTCGGTGAGGGATTCTTCTGTGGAATCCAGGTGCTTCCTCTTGCACTGCCTTTTGCAGTGGCTCTTCTAGATGGGGGAGGATCCAGATGAGAGGTAGAAGAGGCAGGAGGACCTGAGTACAAATTGGAATGAAGAGCTATTGGAGTGAGATGTCCCAGAGCAAGCTGGTACAAGTCCACAGGTGCTGCCAAAGAAGGGGGAGGAATGCCAGATGGTACAAACCACTCTGTCTTGGATCCAGAGGGCATCTTTTCTACTATGTCAAAGGTGGATACTGAAGCTGGCCATCCGGAGCCTGCACCCTAGGAACCAAAGACTCTAAGGAAATTCCTGACTCTGGCACTGTTCCTGTTTGCCTTGACACCGAGATCAGAGCAGAACTATTGAGCATCAAGAGGGATAGACAACCTTGAGACTCGAACCATTGACCCCAACCCTGGAAACCCCAGCTCCAAAGGGTCAACTCCAAGACTGACAGAGTCGAGAAGGTCAAGGTAGGCTTGGCAGCTGAAATCGGCCATGCTGTCAGACCTGATCCCAATGGTGGTAAGACAACTGGCTCCAGAAACCCCAAAGCCACAAGATCTGTGGAAGAAAACAAGCCAGTCTGAGCTGAAGCCTCAGGTCAAGGACCCGAGGTCGATGGAATCAAACTTAGTTGCAGCTGAGCCTGCAGGAAGGACTGCATCTGCTGCTTCAAATCAACAGATATAATACTCTAAAAGATCTGATCAACTAAGCTGAACAGGCCACCAAGGAGGAACTGGAAGCCTGCCTTCCTGTATCCAAGGACTGGGCCCGAGCTGCAGAAGGTTGGATACATGGCAGAGAAGGGGATAACTCCAAGGATAACTCCTTAGGGGTAGAAGGCAAAAAAGGGGGAGTGAACCCTGGCCAAGGAAGCTCCTTTTGATAGGAAAGGGCTAGGAGCACTAGGCATCAGGGAAGAAACCTTCACAGTACTGTGCACAGACATGGAATGGGTCTGAGGAATCAGATCTGAAGCCAGCATGGATGCAGCAGGAGGAGTCGAAGATCTCTGGACCTTCAGATCCCGCTGTTAAGAAGCAGGGGGAGCTATTCATTTGTGATCCCCTTTAGGTAGTTTGGGGTCCTTAGCACCCACCATCTGACCCAGATCATTATTATCCAACTTACTAGCCAGAGCAAAACAGGAAGAAGCATCTCCAGATGGCAGAAGACCCTTGAGGACTAACTTAGCCCTACACTCATTGACAGCCCTAGTACCAAATCTATCACAAATGGAGCAATCCTCAAACGAGTAGCCCTGAGGCAGTAAATGTACTGGTCATGCACTTCCTGTGATGGGAGCTTGTAGCCACACACCACACATTTTTGTAAAACCGCTATCCATATAAAACAGACAGTAACACAAAGATACCACTATAAGAAGAAAAACCTGCAACAAATTATTTTTTTTCACTTTTTACTTTTCCACACACACACACACACACACACACACACACACACACACACACACACACACACACACACACACACACACACACAAAATGGAGGGAACAGCCCATGACAGTAAAGACAGTTAAATACTACCTAAACTTAGTCAAACCTAACCACTAGCTATGAACACTATATCTATAATTTTACTTAACTAACACATACAGCCATAGTAGAAACAAACAGGCAAATCACACCATAAAGGATGCACACAAAGTGGAGATTGAGACCTAGCTGTTATCCTGGAAGGCGGCAAACAAGATCTGAGGTAGTTGTAGAAAGAGAAAGGCTGGTACTATGAGTACAGAAGGGGAGCTTGAGACTGAAGTCTTTGGAAATGGCTGGTCTCAGAGCCAAGATGGATCTGATAACCCCTATAAGTTGAAGCCAGACAGAAAAGACAACACTGGATCAATCATTTGTCAAAGACAGAAGCCAAATAAATACTGCTACAAGAAGAAATTCCCACAGAAATCACTGTAAACACTGACAAACAAAATATTAAAATAAATGGGGCTTATTGTATTGCATTGTATATTCATAACATTATTTTGTTTTCATTCCAAAACAGGAAATGATGTCAAATTTAAGATTGGAACAGGTATTTATTGCAGGGTCTTTTCCTGCTGCCTGTGATTTTACTACTGATGAAAGCTATGTGCTGAAATCGGTCTAGTTCCAATAAATTTCTCTACATTCATCCTAGGTGCTGGCTTCTTTTTTGTTGTAAGGATTAGAACTTATTGAACTTATTATCAAACATTACAATAAATGGGTGGATAATTTGATCAAGTTTACAACAGACTTGGATGCAAATATTAAATCTGATTTAGACTTTCATCACTATAAATACGAATATAGTCATATTTTTTCAAGCATCAACCAACATATGCTTAAACTTAAGGGGAACAAAATCAAAAAACTTGAAAGAAATCTTGCCGCATATGAACAGGGGACAGCTTACCCAGTGTCATCCGAGGCTGAAGTTTGGCAAAAGATAAACCACTTGCCAAACCAGGGAACCTCTGGAGCTTTGGGTACTAGTAAACACACTTGTAACAATAAGGGCAACTTTAACGCATTCCAAAAAGACATTCCATCTTTTGGTGATGATTTAGGGGACTGTCTTGTTGATCCAGAATTAAAAGAAGTAGTAGAGGTTAGGAGGAGCGAGAGACTATTGAATGCCTCTCGAGCACCAAACAGTTCTGTTGTACAACCGAATGCAACATACAATCAAAATTTTCGGCAGAGCAATTATACAGGGGCCAGAGCAAAACAAAAGAAGCCCCAACAATACAACAAGAAGGGCAATTACAAAACAACAACTGGAAGAATTAGTCCTAAGGGTGCCATCAGCCCCCGTGGCAACGCTAATGGAGGATGATGATCAAGGGCCACAGCAAAGTAGCCCCCATCTTGACAGGAGTGAAGTAGTAACACACAAGAGGGTTGGCCCCTTAGTAGTTACCAACCAAATAGGTGACTTTAAAGTCTACAATTTCTCATCGGTGGTTATTACACCAGAAATGGCTGATTTTGTACTGAAAGGACATACCTTTGCCCCTACACAACAACTGGACTTAGTCAAGACCATCACTGACATTAAGCTTTATACAAGAAAGCTGAATTTGATCTTATTACTAGGCAATAACTTAAATGTCCCAATTAATGATAACAACTTTTCTATTCCTAGCACCTTCAATCCTCCCTTACACCCAGTATTACAGATGTTCGAAGAGATTGTGAGCTGGATGTAAGGCAAATTCCTAAATTTGGTTGCAAGAAGGGTTACAAGTTTAATACCTCTCAGGATGAAAAAGATTATTTAGAGTTTATTAGATCACAAGATATTCGTGTTTGCAAACCAGATAAGGGGGGGCGGTTTGGTGTTGTTTGACAACTTAGACTATGAGAAATGTATGAAGTCACTTTTGGACTCTCCGGCATATCAGCCAAGCTCCCGTTCTGAGATAAATAAAACATACCATCTTATCAAAAATTGTATTAATGATCTATTTATAGAGGGAAGAATTGAACAGAATATATGTAACTATCTAACAATGTCTTTCCCTAGATTCCCCTACCTGTTTGGCACTCCCAAAATACATAAGTGTTTAGAGGACCCACCTATGTGCCCATTAGTTGATGGGCGAGATTCTCCTATGTACCCTTGTGCTAAATTCATTGACAATATATTGAAGAAATACTTGAAAGCAGAGGTGCAGGTGTGTAGGGACTCCTGATCATTTTAGAGGAGCTAGGAAAAATAAAGTACAAGGATGAGTACAACTTCCTTACAGTAGATGTTAAGGACCTCTACACCTGCATCCCACACACTTTGGGTATAGAATGGAATACCTTATTGTTACAAAGGAAAGGCGCACCTAATATGGAAATCAGCTTGGTCACAGAACTGTTGGACCTGGTTTTGACCAACAATTTCTTTGTCTGGCAAAGACTTTTATTTGCAAAAGATTGGGGTAGCCATGGGCTCCCCGTGTGGGGCCAGTATAGCTAACCTTGTTATGGCCTACTGGGAGATGGAGGTTGTCTTTAAGAATGAGAGTTTGACTAACTCTATTGTATATTATACCTGCTTTTTGGATGATATTTTCATCTTGTCTAAAGGTGACTTCCAGGCCAGTAAGGGAATTGTTGATCACTTTAACCAAACAACTAACTTTCTTCAGTTTACATCTTCATTTGACACTGAAGCAATAGCTTAATTAGATATTTGGTTGTTGAAAAACAGGGCCCAACATTGCTTTGTAGCAAAAATATATAGAAAAAACACTTACTCTAACGACTTCCTGCATTTCTCAAGCTGTCACCCATACCACCAAAAACGCTCTGTTGTTAAGGGCCAATTGGTAAGGGCTGCACATATTGTTACTCAACAGGATGATTTCCTAGACGAATGTCACCTCCTTAAGATAATGTTTCTAAGCCGAGGTTATCCAGAGAATCTACTGGACAACCTAATAGAAGAAGTTAGCAATAAGAGACTTGAGAGGGTTTATAAACCTATTCTAAGTGTTAAAGAACATGACTTAAACCTAGTTCCTATTAACAACACCTCACGTCTGGTTCATATACAAACCCAACATGGGACTGAAGGTATAGATTCCAATAAGACAGAACCCCGATTGAACTTAATCACAACTTACTGCTTGGACAGTAATTTGCTGATTGAGATTTTAAGGAAGAACTGGAATTTGTTTAGAGTCACCCTATTGTTGTCAGAGAAGTTAGGTGAATTCCCAAATATAACTTACAGGAGAGGGAAAAACCTCAAGAACGTATTGGAGCAACAATATAGAGTTACCGCAAAAATTGCAGGTATGTTTAAATGCTAGTCCTGTAATTTCTGTTGACATATGGATGTTACAAATTCTTTCACAATAAATCAGTTCCAGTACAGAATGAAATCTAAATTCAACTGCCAATCCAAGAATGTGGTGTATTTGGCTAGATGTCAATTTTGCCCAGCATATTATATCAGTAAAACAGAGCGAAGGCTCCGTGATAGGGTTTATGAACATCAATATGCAATTTCTAAGGTTAAACTAGAAAACGCTTTAGCCAAACACATCCACTCATGCCAAGATCACAAATTTAAATACATGGCCATTGACCAAGTATCTCAACCATTACGAGGTGGTCCAGTTCCCTTCACTTGGAAGAACTTGAACTTGCCTGGCAAATTAAATTAAATGCTTATAAATTTTTGGGCCTTAATGATACATGCTCAATTAGTTGTATTTTGAAATGCAAGAATTTAGGGAGATGATGAAAGTGAGGGTTGATTTAGTACTCCAAAATTAATCATATGGGTTGGTAGAAGGTTCTACCATATTATATATTATATAAAATTAGTTTATTTTATACACCTTTTTTCTTATTCAGCTTTTTCCATATTTGATTTTTTCCTCTGACATTTTGTTAAATCTGACTAATACTGTTATATTAAATGAAGAGCATTAACAATATTGTTTTAACAGTAGCTTATACAAGCAGTTTGAAAGTTAATTGTCATCATAACATTTCAAAATTTAGATGTATATGTTTTTAAGGTTTTAAGTTTAAATGTTACATAAGTTCTAAATGTATATTTTTAATTAGTTTCTGTGGGTTTTTATCTGTAAAGTGGTTTACACTCTAATACGTCACTTCCACTGTAACACATAAATGTCACGAGAATTGTTCTCATTTCACTTCTGAAGAAGTTTGCTTTGGTGCAAATGAAAAGCTCTTAAAGTTAGTTATTGGCAATAAAGCAAGAATATTTAGCTACTGAGCAGTACTGTCTGTGTTTCCCTAGTTTAATTTGCTTTCGTGAAGATTTGAATTTTAGTGTTTGCCAGCATGGCTTGGACCTTAAACCTGTTACTGCTCAACAGTTTCTCTTACTCTTCTCCCCAATCAACCTCTCATAAAGATAGTATAGTTGAGCAAATTACTTGCTGTAACAACAGACCGTCAAAGGGGGATACTGTAACAGTAAATTACAATGTCTGGACTTAGGCACCCTTTTTGTCCTATTTTCCATCTGTATTTTCAGATATGTGGCTGGCTTCCCTGCAAGAAACTACTATGGGTATCATGCCAAGCAAAGTACTGAAAAAAAGCACGAACGGCAACAGCTCCAACAACTAAAGCAAAGTACTGACATAGGTGATGGGAAGCTTCCTTATACACCCCATATTGTTCATTGTTCTCCTTGGTTCTTAATCTGTAATCTCACAGAAAAATGTACAAAAAAGGTACATAGAAATAAACTAATTTCAGAAACACACAAAATTAGTAATTAGTTCAATGTCTGGTAACATAAACATCTATACTTTTGAGAACAAAGTATTTTAGTCTTTTCAGTAGTTCAAAATAATGCAGACTTTTTTAAATCCAATAGCCACAAAGCTGTAACGTACAAGTACAAAATTTACCAATAACCACAACTGTACCTCAGCAACCACACTTGGACAAACACTCCAAGGTGTACCAATAACTATCAATAGTTTGAAATGGTTTATTGGTTAAGTGCTTCCACCTCAGAGGCCTCATCCGAACTGAAACTGTAAAGCAATTACCACTTTTAAAACCTAAGCACCAACTGGATAGGTAGATCACTTCCTTTCCCTTAATGGAGACCAAACCAAAGTCCAAATGCTTAAATAAGTGCAAAAAAAGGTTGTAAAAGTCAACAACCTACAACCAATAACAACAAATACATCTCAAAAATGCATATAAATATTATATACATTAATATCATTAAATATATATACTAAAATGTCCATACCTTAGCAAGTATTGATAAAAATACTTCTAATAAAATACAAATTTTTTTTTTAAGTATTTATAAACATTTACAGACTTCATAGACCATCAATTGAAATGAACTCACAATTAATTAATAGAAAAACTCGCTAAAGCTTTGCTACCCTTAATTTTAATACAGGTACTGTACATGCATTTAACCTTAACTGCCAAAGGAGCTCTCTATACTCCAGCAGGGTTTCCCATTGTCCACCTCTCGCATTCTGATCAACTTGTTTAATCACCCAAAACAGAAATAAGCTAGACTTACAACATAATGTAGGCTTATAAAGAACATTAAGAAGTTATGTCTTACCATAACGTTCCATGTTAGTTGTCTTCTTCTCGCCTTCTTTCTTGCTGGATGGGATCGGAGCCGAACCTCAGCTCTGACTCGGCCTATACTGTAGCTCGAGAGCTATTTTTACCAGCTCGAGGCAGCCCTATATCCCACAATACCATGCGCTAACTCCCCAGATCTCGTTTGGAAGCTAAGACATAGTATAAACACAATCTTGTAATCAAAAATTATAACCCTCTTTGTTAGAAGATTACCAGATAGTAACACTAAGGATACCAGGAAAAGACGCAACATATTGTATCCACAAAAAGGAAGGACTCAATCTTGAGTCTGTCCAGGCTAGGGGGCAGGAGGGAGGGATGCAAGAAAGAAGGCGAGAAGAAGACAACTAACATGGAACGTTATGGTAAGACATAACTTCTTAATGTTAAGTTGTCATTCTCGCCTTCATTCTTGCTGGATGGGACAGCGTCCCTAGCATCTTAGTCCTGGGTGGCTCAATGGAACAGACTCCTGAGTACAGTGGAACCAAAATCAGCTCTATTTCTGGAGGCTAAGTCAAGCTTGTAATGAGCAATAAAAGTATGTTTGGAAGCCCATGTAGCTGCTGCACAAATGGCATCTAGTGGTAACCTTGCTTGAAATGCCGTTGAAGTAGATAGAGCCCTGGTTGAATGAGCCTTAGGCCTAGAGGGAAGTTGCCTGTGCCTCAACTCATAGACCAAGGTAATAATAGATGTCAGCCATCTGGAAAGGGTAACTTTCGAAACCGGAAGCCCTTTCTTACCTGCTGCATAAAAGAGAAAGAGCTGATCTGATTTTCTGAATTGTTTTGTCCTGTCTAGGTAATACCGTAATTGGCGATGAACGTCTAATGAATGTAATTTTTGTTCAGCCCTGTTGGTATAGTCTGGGAAAAAGACAGGTAAATCAATGGAGTGGTTTAGATTTGCTTCCGATAACATTTTTGGTAGGAAGGAAGGGTTTGTTCTGAGAGTTACCCTGTCTTTATGAAAAATCAAATATGTAGGACGGACAGACAAGGCTTGGAGTTCCGAGACCCTTCTGGCAGATGTTATAGCTACTAAAAACAGCGTTTTCCAGGAAAGTAGTTTGAGGGAACAAGAAGCTGCAGGTTCAAAAGGGGGCAGAATTAGTGAGGTTAGAACTAAATTCAAGTCCCATTGTGGAGACGGATCTTTTACTGGAGGTCTGAGCAAAAGATGCCCTTGAGAAAGGCTTTGCATAGCTTGTGGGACATAATATTTGCTTCTGAGAGTCCAACATGAAAGTTAGCAATGGCCGCTAATTGTACTCTGATAGTGGCCGATGATGATCCAGAATGAAAAAGCTCCGCCAGAAAGTCCAGAACCTCATGAATGGGTGCATGAAAAGGATCTAAGGACCTATTTTGCACCCAGAATGAAAAAACGCTTCCATTTACTAGCATAAGTCTTCCTAGTATTGGACTTATGGGAGGCCAGAATGATATCACAAACAGGAGGAGAGATGAGGGGAAGCCTGGCTATGGCTGGAAGTGGAGTAACCAAGCTGTGAGGTTGATGGAATGTAGAGACTGATGCAGCTTGCCCGTGAGGTGGGTCAATAGATCCGGAAGGGGTTCCAGATGCCAAGGCTGTTCCAGTAGGTATTTGTGCAGGAACGGGAACCAAACTTGTCGAGGCCAAGAAGAGGCAATGAGGATCATTTTGGATCTCAATGCGATTGCTTTCTGAATTAATTGCAGGATCAACGGAAAAGGAGGAAAAACATAGAGAAGACCCCGGGGCCAAACGTGAACGAGGGGTTGGCCTGGCAGAGGAAAGAGTGTGAAGAAGTCGAGGCACTTGCTGTTTTGAGGAGTTGCGAAAAGGTCGCAGCAAGGCTGGCCCCACTTCCGAAATATTCCGTCTGCTACCGCTTGATTTAGAGACCACTCGTGAGGCATGAGGATAGTTCTGCTCAATCTGTCTGCTATGATGTTGGACTTCCCGGGGATGTGCGTTGCTGTCAGAAACCGTTGAGATGAAATCACCCATTGCCAAAGTCTGAGTGCTTTTCGACAGAGGGGATAGGACTTTGTTCCGCCCTGCTTGTTTATGTACTACACCACAGACATATTGTCCGTCTGAATTGCTATAGTCCCCTTGGGAAGAGAGCTCTGAAGGGCTTGCAACATCAAAAGCACCGCCCTCATCTCCAGGACATTTATGTGCAGGTGGCATTCTGACTGTTGCCAAGTGCCCTGGACCATCCTGCCCTGATAATGCCCCTCCCCACCCGATCAGGGAGGCATCCGTTGTGACAGTGGCAACTGGAAGGGGGAGAACAAAGAGTCTGCCCTGAAAAAGCTGGGGGGAAACCATCCACCAGGAGAGATGTTTCTTGCAAGATGGGGTTATCCAAATGTTGTGGGTCATTGGTAGCTGTTGAAAAGACCACTGAGAAAAGAGCATCCACTGAAGGAGCCTCATGTGGAAGCAGGCTAATGGTAGTAGAAGAATCGCCGCCGCCATGAGGCCCAACACTTTCAATACTCAGTTGACCTGGACTTTGTTGGGCTGAAACAGGGTCTGAACATTCCGCCTTATGTCTGCCACTCTCTGGGGTGGTAGTGTTGCAGACATTTCTGTGGTGTTTAATACGGCGCCTATAAAGTTTATACATTGACAAGGCAACAAGGAGGACTTTGCAAAATTTATAGAAATACCCAGACTGTTGCAAAGCTGAATGGTGTAATCCCTGGCCATTATGAGATCGTGTTTGGTGGTAGCGGAAATGAGCCAGTCATCTAAGTATGGAAACACCTGGAATCCTTTCTGTCTCAGGTGAGCCGTGACCACTGCCAAACATTTGGTGAACACCCGGGGGGCTGTGGTGAGACCAAAGGGCAGGGCTCTGAATTGAAAATGACTGACTCCCAGCTGGAAGCGGAGAAACCTCCTGGAGCGTCTGTGTATCTTTATGTGGTAGTACGTGTCCTGGAGGTCTAATGAGCACATCCAGTTGTCTCTGCCCAAAAAGGGTAGAATGGACTGCAGTGTCACCATCAGAAATTTTGTCTTTAGCACAGATTTGTTTAACCTGCTGAGATCCAAAATAGGTCTCCAGTCTCCTGTCTTTTTTGGTACCAAAAATTCCGGACCCTAGCTGATCTGCTGGGACTGCCTGGATGACTCTTTTTGCTAATAGCTTTTCTATTTCTAGCTGAGCCTGACCCCTTTGTGCGGGTGGTACATCTGGTAGGGGTTTTGGCGGTTGTACCGGGGGGATGGTAAAGGGGATTTTGTAACCCTCGGATATGATCTTCTGCACCCATGTATCTTGGGAGAGGGATAGCAAGGCTTCCGGGTACAGAGATAATCTTCCCCCGACTGCCTCTGAAGGCGGACAGTCGGGCAGCTTCTCAGGGATGCTGAAAGGGTTGATCAGGAAAAGATTCCCTAGAACCCTGGTTCTGAGGACCCCCTCTGCCCCTGGGGCAGCGTCTGTTGTTATTTCCCCCTCTGCCTCTAAGGGGAAAATCACCACGTGCGGCAGGTGCGACTCCCTGTGGTTTGCGGAACCACATCTTTCCCCCCTTCTGTCCCTTAGGATAAGGTCTAGAAGGCGTGGAAAAATGGACTCCCATGGCAGAGAGAGTTTTACCATCTTGCTCGCATCTGGTGAGGGTATTCTTCACCTGAGGTCCGAACAATTCTGAACCATCAAAGGGGGAGTTAGTGAAGGACGCCTTGAAGGAATCGGCAAAGTTACAGAGCCGCATCCAAGCGTGACATCTTAACGCAATGCCTGTACCAGCGGCCCTACTCGCTCCATCGGCTGCATAAGAAATTAGCCACATGGAGGAGTTAACAATGGAGTTCAGGGTAGCCAGCTGAGAGTTTATTTTGTCCTTAAACCCCGCAGCAGAAGGATCCTGTACCGTTTCACCCAGCTCTTTGAGCAAGTCTCTCTGAAGGTGGGTGAAATGACATAAATAGTTCATCGATCGCATAGAAAAGGTCGCTGAAGCAAAGGTCCGCTTGCCATATCTGTCCATGGTCCTAGACTCCTTGTTAGGAGGATGAACAGATACAGAAGGATCAGCCAGTTCCTTCTTAGTGGCTGCTGCTACCACCATAGCATCAACTGAAACGCCTTTGGTTTGAAAGGATTTATCATCTGGTGCAGAAATAAATTTAGAAGGCCTCCTAGGGGTAGGTTCCATTGAATCAGGAGCTGCCCACACCTTTCTAGCCACTACCTCCATTAGTGGGTCGAAAGGGGGAAGACAACCAGGAGGTAGAAGGGCGAGATCCAAAAGCATCAAGGTAAACCGACTCGTCCTCGGAAGGTTTAAGAGTGGACCAATTTCCCCCCTGTCTTAGGATTTCCAGGATGTCTGAAAAGGAGACATCCTGAACCTTCCGACTCATCCAAGTCGGTGTCCGACGTGACAGACTCGGGGGAGTCCATATGCTTCCTCTTGCACTTTCTTTTCCTAGGGGGTTCCCCTGAAACTTCAGGGGAGCCCTCGGAAGAGGAGGAGACACCCAAAGTGGGTACCCCACGCTGTGGATCTCTGCTGACAGGTGCAAGAGAATGGCCAGAGACCGTAACAGGCACTATGGAGGGAGCAGCTGCAGAACTTAACCCTGGAGTGGACACTGGGTCCAGCACACTCCTCATCACCTCGAAGGCTCCCCTATCAGACACCAGGGGTAGCACCGGCTCCAAAGAGACCAGAACCACCCCCGGAGCCGACAGAGAAGGCTCCGAGAATGATGTCGGGGCCGAACTAACCAGAGCTGAAGCTCCGAGAGGAAGAGCGGGGTCAGACAAGGGTCCAATGCCACTCACCCCCTCAGAGCCGATAATTAAGTCTCGGTGCCCGGACCTCTCCATGGACGGAACCAATGAAGAGGTCGGAGCCGACGACACCGGAGCCGAAGGAGGAAGTATCGGCTCCGACGTAGGCAAGGTCACGGTTCCGAGAAACTCTGGCTCCGAGCTCAAGTGATGAGTCAGAGGAGGAATAGATAATTGTATCGAAGGAGCCGCAGTCTGGTGAGATGGGCTCTGGAGCATTTGGGCCAGTGCCTGAGATTTTATGAGTCTACTGACCACCCTCTCGATGTCATGGTCAGAAAGCCTAGATGACTTCGATGAATGAGTCCTATGACTCCGCTCCGACAAGAGAGGGGATCTTGGAGCCGATCTAACGGACTCTAGGGAGGGGGACCTAGAGTGCTTGCACGCTGAGGTTGGCTCCGATGATGGTTTTGGAGCGGAAACCACTTTGCTCACCTCGGAGCCAGCCGGAACCGAGGTCGGAGCCATCTCAACAACACCAGCCCTCGACTCAGAAGCTGGAGCCGAGGGTTTGGCGGTTTTTGATGACTTCCCCGAGCCAGACTTGGACGGGGAGTCATCAGGCTTTAACAAGCCCCTTAGAATAAGCTTGTTACGCCTCTCCTGCAGGACTCTTGAACTAAATCCATGACAAACGGAACAAGAGTCCTGCAGGTGTAAAGGCCCCAAGCAACAGACACAAGAAGTGTGACCGTCTGTCAGAGACATTTTCTGACAGCACGAGTCACACTTCTTGAATCCCGAGACCTTAGAGTCTTTGGACATAGTTTAAAAAACACAGTCAGTCCACACACACACACACACACACACACACACACACACACACTCAATTTAAAATTAACTATAAAAAGAGTTAAGGGAACTGACTAAACCCACACACACAGATAGGAAGGGGTGGGGAAACTGAGGTAAAGCCCATAGGCCCAAGATAAAAAAATTAACTAAATAAGGGAAGAAGGGCTACAAGAGAAAGGGATCCGAGAATAAGGTAATAAGTAGGGACCTAGACAAAGATAACTACTGGGAAAAAAACTACCTGAAAACTAGTCAATTAAGTAAAACTCCTTACTAACCTGAGCCGGTAAAAAAAGACAACCTCGTAGCGAAGCGGCAAACGAGATCTGGGGAGTTAGCGCATGGTATTGTGGGATATAGGGCTGCCTCAAGCCGGTAAAAATAGCTCTCGAGCTATAGTATAGGCCGAGTCGGAGCCGAGGTTCGGCTCCGATCCCATCCAGCAAGAATGAAGGCGAGAATGACAACTTAACATTAGTCATTAGCCACTTCTTAATATAATTATGCTCATTTATTAGTGCTTTCAAGTCCCTTTTGGTCTTTCCCACATAAAAAGAAAAACATTCTGAACAATAAGCTAAATAAAGTACTGCTTTTGACCAACAATTAAAACGGTGACTGCCCTGGAGTGTTTTACGCAAGGTAGGTATGTTCAGAGACTCTTAAATGGGATATGTACGGGCATTGTTTGCACATTCCACACCTAAATGTCCCTCTCTGTTTGGAAGCCCATCAATGTTAAAATCATTATTCTTTTCTCTTTCCAAAATATTTTTAATGTTGTCTCCCCATATGCATGTAAACAAAGGGGGAGGGGTGGTTAGAGAAACAGTGTGCAGTGTTCGGCATTTGAGAAAACATATTCTAATATCTTAAAATAATTCTCTGTTTGTCCTTAGAATGTTGACTGTATTTTAAAACAAATGCTCTAGTATAATCATCTATGTTGTGTAAAAGAGTTCAATCTTTGGCAACATAAATGTCCAGATGTTTGAGGGCAAATGCAGAGTATTTCAGTCTTCAGAATAGTTCAAAACAATGTGGCATTTATCAAGGACAAATGAAATAGCAGTCATGTCTTCCTTCTCAAAAAGTATAGGTCACTCTTACCAGTTCATAGTCTCAAGTTTGTACTTTGCTTTAACTTACTGAAGATTCCACCTGAAATGGAAACTCATTCCTATGAAGTGTGAAGTCCTATGAAGCAAATAAAAGAAGATAAAACCCAATATTATCAGTCTGCCCTAAACTCCTCCCATCACAACCCTAAGCAGTTCTGGTCCACAATAAACTCCTTTCTCCACCCAGGTAAAGTAGGCCCCCCACCTACTACTCCCCCCTTCCTCCAGCAGTATTGCTGACTCATTCAATAAACACTTTACTGAAACCATTCTGCCTTTGACTAAACAATACAGCCCTCTACCCATCCTCCCTACATCAAAACCAAATACTCTGCCCACAGTCTTTTCTTTTTCATCAGTGCCTACCTCCTATATAAAAAAACTTCTATTGAAACTTAAGCCTACAAAACTTGCAGCTGACAATCTCCCTTTGGAATACCTAAAAATAGCAGCAGAAGCCCTAGCTTATCCAGTCTCTATCTTAATTAATTGGTCCTTATCAGAAAGCTATGTCCCCATGCTGTGGAAAATATCCCACATCATTCCCCTCCATAAAGGTGGCTCCTCCACTGAACTTTCCAATTACCGCCCCATAGCCATCCTTTCTCCACTTTCCAAGATACTTGAGAAATGCATCCATTTTAAAGTCTTAAACTACCTCTTAGCTAATAACCTCCTCTCCAGCACCCAGCATGGCTTCAGGTCATACCACAGCACTACTACTGCCTTACTCTCTTTCACTAATGCTGTCCTTCATCATAAAAATAATGGCCTGTTCTCCTCTGCTACATTTCTGGATCTATCCAAGGCTTTCGACAGGATCTCACACAAACTACTAATCTCTGTTCTCACTAACCTGTCCTTTTCCCAATCAGCTACTGATTGGTTTCACAGCTATCTAACTGGATGCCAACAATCTCTTGTCTGGCATAATGACCTTATCTCCTCAACTTCCCGTAACACTCGGTGTTCCCCAAGGCTCCATCTTTGGTCCCCTACTATTCTCACTCTTCACCAATGATCTATTCACAGCCACCAAGCATGCTTCTCTTATACAGTACGCACACGACTCCACCCTCATCTGCTTAGTCCCAACTATACCTAAACTTCACAAGATCACACAGGAAGCCTTTTCATCTGTAGACAACTGGCTATCTAATGCCCAGTTATTACTCAACCTGAGCAAGACTAAACTCCTTATCTTCCAACCCACTAAATCTAAGCCAATTATCCCCCACTTTAATATTCTAGACAAAGACACTACCATTATCTCCCCAACAGAACACACCAAACTACTTGGTGTTGAGACTGATAACAATCTCAGATTTGACACTCACATTTCTCTTACCATCCCCCACTCTGGAATCATAGATAAACTTACTAAGCTGGGCATAAATCCCTACGTCACTTGATGGGTTGCCAACTGGCTTACTGACAGAACCCAGACTGTAAAAGTAGCTGACTCCAAATCCAGCTCCAGACAAGTGACAAGTGGAGAACCTCAGGGTTCAGGCCTGGGACTGCTTTTGTTTGGCATCCACTTCTTTGAAGTACAGGCCAACACTAAAGGACTCTGGCTAACAATGTTTGCAGATGACTGCAAACTGGGAGTCATTATTGAATCTCCAAATGATGTGGATATTCTACAAAAGGGCTTTACAGAAACAGATGCTTGGTGCCAGAGACATGGGCTCAAGCTTAATGCCAAGAAATGTATAGTTATCCCCTTTGGGATAAACCATGTACACAAAAATTACCACATAGGTGGCAGTGCACTAAACACCAAAAGTGTGATGAGAGATTTAGGAACACAGGTGGACAGTGGTCTCACCTTCAATAACTACATCACCACAACAGTCAGGAAATCCTTCTATGTGGCACACCTCATCACTAAGGGCTTTTCATCCAGAAAAAAGGAGGTCATTGTCCCACTGTACTCATCCATCATTTGACCCATTATAGAGTACAATGCCCCATTTGGTATGTACCTCACAAGACATCTGCAACAGCTGGAAAGGGTCGCAGAAATACCTCACTAAAAGAATCACAGGCCTAAAGCAGATGCCCTATGCTGACCGTCTAAAAAAACTCCAGCTATACTCTGTGGCATATCATCTACTCATAGGTGATCTCTGCTTAACATACAAGGCCATGTCAAACCCTGAGCTGTTGGACACGCTCCACTTAAAAAAATCCCAATCCCTCAGAGCCACACACTCCAGGGATCTAAACCTTGTCATCACAATGAACAAAACATGCTGGAGGTATAGATTACTGACCTAGAGACTCTCCATATTCTGTAATAGACTGCCCATACATGTCAAGCAGAATGCCTCCTTGGCCCTCTTCAAAAGGAACCTTGACAATTAGATGGGAGATAGGAAATTCACTCCGGGGATGACGTCAGTCGCCCTGCTAGACAGGTGTCCAGGGAAGTAAATATTGTTGGAAGAAATATCCAGGGGAACTGTTATGGCTAGGCTTGTATGGGCCCTAGGGCTGATAGCCTAGTAGCAACCTATGAGCATTATGAACCTATAAAAAAAGGTTCACAAAAAAACTAGGTGCATTGTACAGAAAAAAGAAGTTATGTCTTACCATAACATTCCATCTATGTTGCTGATCTTCATTCATTCATTACTGATGGGTTATTGGTTCCATCTTTGGAACCAAGTCGGCACCATACTAAGCTTGCGTCAGCTAAAAACTCTCAAGCTAAGATTACCCATAGTGCATCTCTCTCCAATACCTCAGATCGAGTTTGCCCAAAGGACATAAGGAGGAGGCTTTTTCTGCTCAGAATACCCAAAACCAGGGTAATGGACCACATCCAAACCTCCAGGAGCCTACTGGAGGGGGACGGTGGGAGGAGAGTAATGAATGAATGAAGATCAACAACATAGATGGAACGTTATGGCATGACATAACTTCTTTATCTAATGTTAATCTTCATTCATTCCTTACTGATGGGACAGAGTCCCTAGCTACTTTGTATCCCTAGCTGCCCTAAGGAAGAATATTCCTGAGCACCAGTGAACCAAAAGAAGCCCTCCCCCTGGAGACCAAGTCCAATTTGTAATGAGTGATAAAGGTATGTGGAGTGGCCCAAGTTGCCGCTGCACAAATGTCATCCATGGAAGCTCTAGAAAGAAAAGCTATCAAAGTTGCCATAGATGTGGTTGAATGGGCTTTGATCTTATCTGGCAAGGGGAGTTTGTTATGATGATAGACAAAACATAGAATCATTTAGCCATTTTGATATGGTAACTTTAGAAACTGGCTTTCCTTGTTTCGGTCCAGCATAGGATATGAAAAGTTGGTCAGACTTCCTGAATGATTTTGTCTTGTCCAGGTAAAAACATAATTGTCTATGTCCATCCTGTAGATGAAGGCAGTATTCCCCTTTATTTGAGAAATTGGGGAAGAAAACTGGCAAGTCAATTGTCTGATTCATGGTCAATTCTGAAACTACTTTGGGCAGAAAAGAAGCATTGATCTGAAGCGATACTCTATCTTTCTGAAAGATCATGTAAGGCCTTTTGATGCATAATACTTGAAGTTCAGATATTCTCCTTGCTGATGTAATGGCTACTAAAACGAGAGTTTTCCAGGATAGGAATTTAATATCACATGAGGTGGCAGGTTCAAAAGTAGTCTAGTCAGAGCCTGTAATATTACTGTGAGATTCCAAGGTTCAATGAGGGCTCTAATGCGAGGTCTAATATGAGAAACCCCTTTCAGAAAAGTTTTACAGAGGTGATGAGAAAGTGATGAATCCCCAAAGCCATCATGAAAATTAGAAATTGCAGCTAAGTGAACTCAAATCATAGAGGCTGCTGCTCCTGATTGCAGAAGGTATGACAGATAAAGGAGTACGTCTGGGACAGAGGTTGAACAAGGATCTACATTGTTGTCACCAGCCCAGAAACAGAATCATTTCCACTTTTCACGATACAGTTTCCTGGTGGATGGTTTGTGTGAAGCCAGAATAATGTCACGTATGGGAGAGGAAATATCCTTCTGCCTGGCAATTACTGGAAGTGGAGAAACCAAGCCGTGAGCTTAAGACTGTGAATGTTTGGATAAAGTAACCCTTGGGGGTGTGATAGCAATTCCGGAATTGGATCCATGGTTTGCGAACTAGATGAGCCCAAAGGAAGGGAAACCAAACCTGATGGGGCAGAAAGGAATGAGGATCACTCTGCTTCTCAAGTGAAGGGCTTTCTTTAAGAAGTGTGGTATCAACGGAATAGGGGGAAAGGCATAAAGCAGTCCCGTGGGCCAATCGTGTGTGAGAGCGTCTCTCTGGGGTTCCCTCTGTGGAGGATTAGGGCAAAGTAGCTTCTGTAATTGTGATTTATGGGTGAGGTAAACAAGTCATAGCAAGGCTGGTCCCAACAATCTAATATCTTCGACGTTACTGAAAGATTGAGAGACCACTCATGAAGAAGGAGAATATAACTGCTCAGTTTGTCTGCATTCACGTTGGAATCCCCGGGAATGTGCACTGCTATCAGAAAGCAGCTGGAAGCTATTGCCCATTCCCAAATTCCCATGGCTTCCTGATACAGCGGATAGGATTTGGTTCCCTCTTGTTTGTTGATGTACCAGACTACTGAAATGTTGTTGGTCTGAATCGCAATAGTCCCTGACGGAAGGGCCGGATAGAATGCTTGCAACACTAAGAGTACCGCCCTCAGTTCCAGGACATTGATATGCAAATTGGCCTCTGCAGGTGACCAAGTGCCTTGGACTGTCTGTCCCTGAAAATGGCTCCCCCACCCGGTCAGGGAAGTGTCCGTGGTCACTGTGGCCTTGGGCCATGGGGTCAAGAAGGAATGACTCCATAGGGTCATGTCTGGCTGCGTCCACTAAAGTAAGTCCATCCTGCATCGATCTGTTATATGGATCTGGAAAGATAATGGATGGGTTAACATTGACCATTGAGCAAAGAGAAGCCACTGAAATATCCTCATGTGTAGTCTTGCCAGTGGGACAATCGTTACCATTGAGGCTATAGACCCCAAGAGTTGAAGGACTGCCCTTGCGGGCACCTTGTCTCGGGAAAGTATTGCTCAGAGCTGAAGAAATATTCTTTCAAACCTGCAAAGAGGAAATGATACTCTGCAGGATAATGTATTTAGCATTGCCCCTTTGAATTCTAGGGAGTGGGCAGGAGCTAGTTGAGACTTTTCTTTGTTTATGGAAATTCCCAGGTTCTCTGCTTGAAGTAGGCTATATTGTCATGCTGCTAATAGAAGATGCTTTGTGGGGGCGGTGAGGAGCCAATCGTCTAAATATGGAAACACCCGGAATCCTTGCAGTCTTAAGTGAGCTGCTACTACTGCCATGCATTTGGTGAACACTCTGAGAGGTCAAAGGGCAGTGTGCAAAACTGGTAATGATTGGCTCCCAGCTGAAAGTGGAGAAATCTTGTGGATCGCCTGTCCATTTTTACGTGGTAATAAGCATCCTGAAGATCTATAGAGCACATCCAATCATCTTTTTCCAAAAATGGAAGAATAGACTGAACCATGACCATCTGGAATTTTGTTTGCTTGACGAATTTGTTGAGAATACAGAGATCCAAAATGGGTCTTCAGTCCCCCGTTTTCTTTCCACCAAAAAAAGTCTTGAGTAGAGTCCAGATCCTATCTCGTCTAGTGGAACTGCTTGGATGACTCTTTTCTTTAGCAGCTTTAGGATCTCTTGAGCTGCAAATTCCCTTTGACTGGGTGGAACGTCTGGAATATGTTTTGGGGTTGATGAGCGGAGATTGAAGGGGATGTGATAATGTCTGGTAATGATCTGCTGCACCCAAGGGTGTTGCCAGGTGTGTTTGTGCAGAGAGAATGACCCCCGACTGCTTCCAGAGGAAAATAATCGGGCCACTCCTCAGGAGCACTGGTAGGTCTGGCCCAAGAAGGAATCTCTGGCTCCCTGATTGCATGGACCCTCTCTGCCCCGAAAGGGACGTCTTCCTGAAGAGTTACACCCTCTGCCGCAGGGATTGACTCACCACGTGTGTCATGGAATGGACCCTGGGACTTTTTTGTGCCAGAATTTTCCACTATCCTGATTCCTAGAAAAGTACTGTTAAGGATTGGAAAAACAGACACCTACAGCAAACAGGGTCTTACCGTCTTGCTCACAACTGGCCAGTGTGTCTTTCACTTTTGGTCCAAAAAGAGAGGAAGGGTCGACTGGTGCATCGAGAAAGGAGGACTTGAAAGGGTCTGCAAAATCGCAGAGGTGCATCCAGGCATGCCATCTCATAATGCCTGCACTCGCTGATCTAGCCACCTCTTAAGTTGTGTGTGAGATCAACTTCATGGATGAGTTGGAAATAGCTTCTAGGGTTGCAAGCTGTGAGGTCACTTTATCACGGACCTCGTGAGAGAGTACTCCTGTTAGCGTTCCTGAAAGTTCAGTTGTCAGGTCTCTCTGGACCCTAGTAAAATGTGCCAAATAATTCAACGACTGAATGGCAAAGGTCGAAGAAGTGAATGTCCACTTTCCCAGTCTGTCCAATGCCCAGGACTCCTTTTTGGGTGGATGAACAGTATGGCTCTCCTCGGTGAGCTCTTTCCTTGTTGCGTTTGCCACCACCATAGTGTCTACAGGTAAACCTTTTGACCACTGTGGATTACTCTCAGGAGGAGAAAGTATTTTGTCCGGTCTCCAGGGGATAGGCTCAATGGAGGCAGGCTTCCTCCACGCATGCTGTACGATGAGCTGGACAAGATCATCAGCATGTGGGGTCACCAAGGAAGTAGAGGGCCGGGCACAGAAGGCCTAGAAGAACATGGACTCCTTCGAGGATGGGTTAGTGGACTTCCAATCTCCTCACTGTTTCAATATTTCCAGGATATCTTCAAAGGAGACATCTTCAGGAGGAGATTGTGGGAACCCTTCCCCTATATCATAGCCCATGTCTTCTGTGAGAGACTATTCAGGAGAGTATGTGCTTTCTCTTGCATGCTCTTTTCCGCAGAACCTCTTTGACGAGGGCTTCCGAAGAGGACCTGGAAGGTTTTCCTGCGGCTTTCATACCCATTGTCCAGGAGTGGCAGACTGTGTCAACTGAGGTCTATGGGGAGTATAAACATGTTGTACCGACATCAGAGGGGCCAGCTGTGAGCCTGCAGAGGCCAATGCCCTTTCCATCACCTGGAAAGCAGGTCTACCTGAAGAGGGATGGGATTGCGGAACTGACAATGACAACCTCGGAACTGGGGTCACATCCCGCTCTGACAAACCTGTCGCCAGGAGAGGAACCTCAGGATAACTCAGTGCCATCGTGGTCATCGGGGCCATATAGAACACTGCACCATAGAAAATATTGGTGTCGGCAGCCCAGTCATGACCCCAAGGATGGCTTGGCTCCAAAGGTGCTGAAGTCCAAAGGGTGAGTTCCGGTGCCACAGACAAGAGTGCTGGCAGAACTGAAGTAGCTGGAACTGGGAAAGACATCGGAACCAGGAGCTTCGGAACCCTGGAGGCCGAAGGAGGAGTGTATGATGGGGTCTGTGGAGAATTTTAAATGTGGGAGATGTAGTGTGTGTCATCACATCTTAGTAACAGGTTCCAATTTACAAGTGGTGGGTGTGCCTATTAGATTATATGGGCATTTTGACTGTCATACAAAAAATGTGGTGTACATGGCACAGTGTGCACAGTGTCTGGCGTTTTATCTTGGAAAAACTAGTAGAGCCTTTAAAGAGAGGATTAATGAGCACCTCTCAGATATAAGGCTAAGGAAAAGCACTAACGCCCTTTACAGGCACATTGAAATGCACGATGGACATCATTTCAAGTTTTGTATATCGCAAAATATAATTAAGGATGTACAGGGTAGGATTTTAGATTTGCATTTAGATATTAGTGAAGTAAGGTGGCAACTTAGGTTGAATGCAACTGTCTTTCCTGGTATTAATGATCATATTAGTATAGCCCCAATTTTAAAACTGAAACACATTCTTGGGTGACTAGTTGATAATTTCACTTGTCATGTATAATTGTATATTTTTTTAACATTACATATTACATGGTGTGATGCTAGGTGTTCATTTTCATTATAACATTTTGTTATATGATTTTGTGACACAGTATTTATGAATTTTTTACTATCACTAATGCAGTATGTTCACCATATTATAAGTGATTTGTTTGTGTGGGTGTGTGCTCAGGTTGCTATAAGCATGGTGAAATGTTTTTTGCCTTTTAAGTTTTTAATTGACTAATTGACTAATTGATCAATGATGTCATCTTATCTTGTATAAATGCTGGTGGGTAACCACCTTTTAACATTTTGTTCTGAAGAAGTCTAAATAAAGACGAAACCTAGGTCAAATTCGTTCTTGTGGTGGTTTCAGTCCTCCAGTACCCATTGTCAGTTCCATTTTCTTTCGTTTGGTTTTTGGTCTGTGGAGAGAACTCCGCTGTTCCAGGTGGGATATAGGATTTAGGAAGTGAAGGTAAACCCCTAGCCACAAATAGTTGATACACAACTCTGACCATGTCTAACTCCAATAGGCTCCTGGACGATCTGGTGGATATCCCTGACAGGGAGTCTGGGTGTTCCTGAAAAGGACTGTATTGTTGTTCTGAATAGGGGTCCATCGATGGGGTCTCCCTTCGACACCGTGGTCAATGGACCTGGAGAAAATGCAGTAGGGGGGAGGGAAGTAACCGGTGTTGGAAAAAGTATTGTCTGTGCCGAAGGGAGAGTCTTGGTTGGTGCAGTAGTGGTTGGTACCATAGGTAGTATGGTACCATTTGAGTCAGGTATGATTTCTGTTCCGTGGTCAGCACCGAAGAAGAAGTCGGTGCAGAGAGGAAAACAGTCATTTCTGGAGTCAAATACGATTTCTGTTCTGCAGTCAGTGCCGAAGAAAGGGTTTTGAGCCCTGGTGCCGAGGGAACTGTAACCACTTTCAAAAGTTTAAGTCTAGGCTCTGAGCTTTTAGATTCAGGATCTCTGGGAGAAGAGGGAACAGAATGGCTCCATTTCTTCAAATCCATTTTGGGAGGGGGTGAATGCTCCAACGCAGAAAGAGCCTCCGAAAAAGGAGATTTAAGTAATCCTTTTAAAGTTAGCTTGTTACAGCTCTCATTAAGGGTGCGGGTACTGAAGGCCGCACAAATCTTACAAGGAGGCTGAGTTGACAGGTGTGGCCCTCCCCAACAGTATACAGAAGAACCATGCAAATCCAAATTTGTCATTTTACAGCCGCACTGGTCACAGGCCTTAAAAACCTGGAGTGCCTTTTTTATCAGACATAATGTCATCGACAACCAGATAACCAAACTTAATAAACACACTATCACAACAAGTAGTGTTAAATTCACACAAACCGCAACGAGGTTCTTGTACCAACTGTGAAGACAGGTAAAGGCTGCCAGCCTTGCCAGATAGAATTTTGTAGATAATTCTGTCATTTGTAAATATTAATATAAGCCACAGGCTTGTTCTCTTAAATGGGAAAAATGGTGTTAGATGTGGAACTGCAAAAATGCAACAGTGCACTCTGCTGTAACAAAGCTGACAAGTCAATTCTTTGATGTCAAAACTTGGAGCAGATATGCCTGGATGAAGGAATTCTGCCTATTGTTTTGAGGCCAGAGTTAATGGCTAGAATTTGCATGTATAATTTCTTTTATTGCTCTGGTTCCTGACCAGCTGCAAGATCAAAGGGGCTATTAACCTCTGAGAGACTGTTAGCCCGGGAACCAGAAAGAAATTATGCAATCTGAAATGAATCAGTGGTACTGTGTTATCAATTTAAGGACAGAAAGAATGACAGCATTAGAGCATTTGTCTTGAGGACATCCAACATCAGCAGCACTCCCTGTGTCTAGATGTAAGTAGGATTTTAGAACTGTGTTTTCTCTTAGATATAGCTAGGAAATAGGAAGATTATACTAGTTTGTTTTTCTGTGATGTCAGAACTTTTGCTACTGTATTATTTTAAGTATTTCTCTGTGATCTCTGAACTCTTGACTAGCACTAGTAAGAAGTATTGTCTTGTATTTTTATTATTTATTATTAAATATTTTTAAACCTTTCCACTGTGGGTGTTTTGTGTAGAGATAATTTAAGCTCTAAGAGTACATTGCATGTATATAGTGATACTGTACCAAGTCACTCAAAATAAGTCTTGACTGTTAGGTTGCACTTACCATTTGGAAAATAATATTGCACAGTAATAATTGGACACCCTTTTAAGGACCTTTGAGTAGCTGATAAATATTAGCTGGGTGGCGGCAGTGATTTCTACCGTATAGTCTGGGTAAAAGGGGCACAGCTGGAGAACCTGTGCCAGCCTTCCCCAGGAGTGTCTGTGTGGTTCTATAAACTCTTATCTCAAAGTGTGTGTGTCAGCTACTTGGGCAGGGACACAAAGCACTGGTTGGACAGAGAGGGTGCTGGAGGTTTTAGCTTGCCGACTAGGCTGAGATCTGAACCCTATAGCTGTGCCAGTGGGGAGTCTTATTGGAGACCTGGAGAGAAAGAGAGAAACCAGCCCCAGACTGACTGTGATCTCTGTGTGCTCCTAAGGAAAATTGTATTTTACTGTGTGTGTATTTATTATCCTTTCCTTATATGGACGCCCCTCACTAGTGTTAGTGGTGAGGATTGAGGCTCCTTGATTGCTGGGCCAGTGCATGGGTATCACACCAACAATAAAAAAAAACAAAGATTAACAAGGAAAGGAAAAAGGAGGGTACCAACAATGGTATCCCTAAGAATTACCACAGAGGGTAAAGGGCAGGAAGTACCAACGATGGTAAGCTAAAGAATACCGAAAATGGTAAAGGGAAGAAACAGGAGGCACAAGAGAGATATCTATAAGTATCCAAAGAGTTTTTAAACAAAAATGATAAGTATTATCCAAGAAAAAAATATGTTTTTAATCAAAAAGAAACACTTAGCTGAGAGCAAATGGCTTGACACGTCCTCACAAGTACATGTCAAATGAGATCTGGGGTATTGGGGAGAGAGGCACTATGGATGATCTTAGCTTGAGAGTTTTTCGCTGACGCAAGCTTAGTATGGCGCAGACATGGTTCCAAGGATGGAGCCAATAATCCATCAGTAAGGAAAGAATGAAGATTAACAACATTAGATCAAACAATTCCTCACCAAGACAGCCAGAATTTCTGCTGCCAATTCCCACCTAATCTCAACTTTACTCTATGCGTATCCTATACTTAGCTACCTTATACAAACAGACCTAAACAAGTTCAAGGCTTGCTACAATAAAATTGCTAAATTTGCCACTGGTGCATCTTATCGCAGCCATCACTGTATCTCACTTAAAGAACTTGACTGGCTTGAACTCCCTCAACTTCTTCACCTGAATCAACTCTCTCTTGCCCACAAGTTAATAAATCATTCTCTTAAAGATCCATCCCTTCAAAACCTTCTCCAGCCCTACTGCTCCACAAGACCTCAACGCTCCAGCAGCAAAAATCTACTTCTTGTGACCAAGCCCAAGAACTCAGTGGGAGAAGCACTATTCTCTTGCGTCATCTCCAGATTATGGAACAATCCCCCCCCCCCTCTATAACCACACTACCGTCTTGTAATCATTTCAAGACTGCACTAAAAACTCACTTAAAAAGTCTCTGGTCATGCCCATGTACCAATCCCGACTAGTAACCCTCCTTTTCCCTCCCTTTCCTCTCCCCTAGCCACCATGCCTCACACCGTGTGATCATTGGATTCCTTCCTCTGCAAGCTCTGGCTCACCCTTTACCCTTCCATTCCCTCCTCACTCACTCTCTCAGACCTGTTATAACATGCTTAACTACCTCACTTCATCTCAACTCCAAATACATATCCAACTGACTTACACCTAGCTTCCTCTCACTACCACATATACTACTCAGAGAGTCTCCTCTTTTACTCCTCTATCTTCCCCTTCCATCCCATTAGTCCTGCTAGCTTGTTCCACCTTCGTGTGGAGCTTCTGCTTTATATTTGTTTGAGTTTAGTGCAATATTTGTATATAAGATTTAGGTATATGAGTTTAGAACTGTATCCGTTTTTAGCTTAGTACTATCTGTATATACACCCTACCTTTATTCCTAGCCTCTGTCTAGATATTGGTATATCTGTTCATTACTATGTTTCATATTGTATGCATAGCTAATGTTTGCTGCAGTATGTATTATTTGTTATTGTATGTATATTCAATTGTTCTTCATGTACTCTGCTGCTCATTTATTGTTCTGTGGAGCTTTTCTCCCTGGGCCTCCACTGAAAAAGGACCTGTGTCCAGTTGGAATTTCCCGGTAAACAAATGTAAATAAATAAATTAAGTCCTCTGAGTATGTGTCAGCCTTCAGCTCATTTTTTTCTGGTTAGGCCCTTTGACCTCAAAAGCCATTCCAATCTGAATGCAGTCTACCTCTGGTGAGAACACCACTCTTTTCTCATCTCATATCTCTCTTTTACTCTGTAAAGCTTATCTTTTAAAGAAACAGGGCCCCACTGTTAACAGTTCGAACAAGATTTAAGTGTAAAGAACACTTTCTGGGTGTGGGTCCACAAGAACATAAATGAAATTAAATGGCTACTTATATACATTCCTTGTGCTGTGCCACTGCAATACCAGAAAATGAGAATCATATACCTACATAATATTATTAAACCCTTTTTGTATTTCTGATTGTATTATTTGGGGAATCTTGATTCTTAGTTTATGCAAGCTGGGGTTACCTATATAAAAACAAAGGAGATAATGTACACAGCCAAAGAATGCAAAGAGTGGGCTTAGCATATATTGTATGTTTTGCTGCCTAGTATAATGCTTAGAAGCATAATGCACTCAATGTCAGAAGACAGCATGCTCAACTAATTCAGTATTTTTGTTTTGACTGATGTGTTGCTTGAATATATTAAGCAATAATAGCATTAATGTAACATAAGGTGAATGTGACTCTTAAGATGACGTTTATAAATTGCAGGCAGTTCTAAAATACAGTATTTTTCACAAATAATACAGGTTTATCCTATGTTATCGAATGAGAGGCTCTGTTATGATCAAAAGACAATTGTGGGAGTTCAAAAAAGGTAAGAAGCTACCGATTGCCTCCTGACTTAGGGTTTGCGTTTTTTTTGGGGGGGGGGGGTTATGTTTTTTTTAGTGTTCGTGCGGGGACAAGAGGAGAAGTTACAGAGATAATATGAAGTGGTTTCAATGTGAGTTTTTGTTTCCACCAAAGTCTGGCTAAACTTAATGGGTTCAATTTTCTATTTTTATATTTTGAGTTTGGTAACTGGTTGATTCTACAGAGGTCAGACAGAGAGGTAAGTTCAATATTTTTATATGTGTGTGTGTGTGTGTGTGTGTGTGTGTGTGTGTGTGTGTGTGTGTGTATGTATTTGAGATAAAATGTCTAATGTGTCTCCTTCTGCAAATATATAACTTACAAATTAAATTAATAACCTCCTGACATAAATGTAAGGCAACACAAATGACACAAGTATAAGTCAGGGAGTTAAAGCACCTGCCATATCAAATAAGCATTCTGTGTCATCAGGAATCTAGTTTCTTCTTTTAAAGCTAGTGTATCAGACTTTTAGCCAGAACTCACTTCTAAAGCTGCTGGTAACTAAATAAGCTTGCCTCATTCTTTATCTGACTCCACAATATCTGAGGCATCTGACAGTGTAGTAAACTGTATGAATGTATTGAACAAGGGTAAAAAAAGACTTGTCTGACATAACATTTAAAAAAAAGAACTGGAAATAAATAAAGCCTGTCATTGCATCATCTTAATCAAGGGGAAAAAAACTTGTAATCAAGTCCAACGTGTCCTTCTGCCTACATAAATTCTTACTGTCAAGTTATAACTGTGTTTATTGAACTGGTTTCCATGCCATAAATCCTGTTAACTACAAGATGACTGTGTTCACCAAGTCACACAGGACAAAGCTGCAGTGTATCACCATCCTTAAGGCATGCATGCAGCTGAAAAATTACTGAAACTCCTTAGGATAATGACCAGAAAAAAGACAGAATTAAATTTTCATATATTACAGGAAAATGTTTATAACCAAACTATACAAATGTAATTTTCTTCCTATATGACTTTTGTATAACACTGCTATGGCATGCATTTCTGGTTACATTTAACATGAAGATATGATAAAGGAAAGGCACAGATTGTATTAATTTACATCGGACATGATTTCTGCAGCAACATCTCAAATTAAGTATAACATTAATCTAGTTACCTGAGAAAGTATTTGATATGTTTTCATAAAATATGCCTGTTCCCAATGCTGAATAATGTATTACAGTTCTAATATACTTTAGAGGTAACCCTGTTCTCACTTTGTCCATATACAACTATATATTGGTAGTTGACACAGAATGCACAGCAAAAGTTTCCCACTATTAGTGATTAGATTGTAGAAATCTTTCAGTGGCCATTAAAGTACTGTGCTTAATGTAATGATTTCTGCACTGGACCTCTGTAGCAGAAGATGCATGCTATCACTCAGTATAACCATTTCATATTACAAACAGCATCCATGAGCTTTATTCAACTAAAAGAGAAAAACAACAGTCTTCTTCACTAAACACTGATAGACATGAAATTAAAATCACATGCAAATAGTTCTCCATATTATGTGCATATAGACACAAAGGTTCTCTAAAGCGATTAACCCACAAAACCCAGAAGTAAAAGTACTTCAAAAATGTTCCTTAAAAATTGATCATCATCTGCAAACTATACACAGATGCTCTTTGCAAACTCAAACCACAAACCAAAAGGAAACGATTAATCTTGAAGTGATACAACACCTCCAATCTCAATATGCTACTTGTATCCAGACAATGATCCATTGATATCAGGACATTCAACAGCTAGTGCACATCTGAAATGGTTGGAGGACCATGTACAAGTTGTGGTTAATACTTCCTGCACCAAACATCATAAAAACATCTAGAAAAACCTCTCTCTCTATCATTTGACCATTGAACCATTAATGTGACGTGTTCTGTTGAATGTTTTCCTCTACAGGCCTTTACACAAGTTATTGTCTTATAGTCAAGGTAATTGTTTATTAAATGCTATAATGTGCTAGACAGATGTACAGAGATAAACTGTGGATATTATTTTATTTATTTGATTTGAATACCTTACTACTGTATAATCTAGCATAAATTTCAAAGATCAGAGTCAGAAACATTTTTGGTAATTCCTTACACTTTATTGATTTCTCTGTTATGTGTAACCTTACTTTTCACAGATTCACCTAAATTAGCTTTCTTTTAAACAATACTGTGTTTAATATGCTTCATAATCAAGATTATGATAGGGTACCTGGAGGGACAAACCCAAATTTGAAAAAGACAAAATGTTCATTGTTTCAAATTTTTGGATGCGCAAACACAAGCAGTATGTTCTTTCTGTCTCTTGTAATGGTTACTTACTGACAGTTCTAATGAAGTTATGCAAATCAAACTTAGTTTCTTTCAATCTATCGATACTTGCTTGTTTTGTTTTATCTATCTACCTTTTTAGTTGTCTATCTATTTATCTACCTATTTATCAACTTATTGATCTATCTAACTATATTCAATTTTGTTACAATAAAGTCTACTGCTACCTTACAACTGTGGTCCTAAAGGTCAACCAACCTCATTTTGGATTATTTATGTTGTTTCATAGATTTTATTAAGATATAATTAATTATTTTCAACAATTCATGTGTTATAAATATTTAAAATGACTTCATAGGCCACTGGTTACAAAATTATAACTCAATTTCTAAAACTAACTAACCTGATATTGCTAGCTAACAGTCTCTCATTTGCATATATAAGATAAAACACCAGATTTCACATTGTTTGAGTATTATCTATTGCTGTAAAAGCAAGTTTAACTGATATCATTTATTGACTCATTTGCAGTGGCTATTACATCCAACTGTCTTAGGGATGCTCCCATTTATAGCATGTAACAAGAAAAACATTTTCTGTCTAATAACCCCTCTCCCAATTACATATTTGAATTATTTGGAACCTGTCATTCAAAGCTTCTTTTGGCAACATTAACTCTTAAGTCCTGCGTGTCTTAAGTAGTGAGAACAACTTGTACTTTGGCTAAATGTGATTCACAATTTTTTAAAAAGTGTATCAGAACTTTATCCATGAAACTCTCAAAGCTGACAGGAGCTCTGTGAAGTCCAAAAGATAAGAATATATTAAAAAGACCTTCAGGTGTGGCAAATTATATATTCTCTTTGGCTTCAGGGTTGAGGGAAATCTGTCAGTGCCTCCATGTTTAAATTTAGAGTGGTCAAAAACTTTGCTTTGCATAACCTCCTTATGAGTCATCTACTTTGGGCACTGGATAAGTATCATACATGGATATCTCATTTATTTGCCAGAAATCACCACAAAATCTTATGAGGCCTTCTGCTTTAGGGACAAACACAATCAGATGATATTGCATTCATTTTGGGGACTCCTCAGTAACTCCTTGTTTATGCATTTGTCTCAAATCTTCACTTACTGCTTTTCTTTGGGAGTCTGGTTCCCGCTATGGTTTTAATTTTACCTTCTTTAATGGCATAGTTTCAGTGTAATGTTGTTTTAATTTTGTTCTATCAGGTAGCTCAAAAATCTATTTTTGGTAAGAACTCTTTTCTTCTTGCTCCTGGGCCTTAAACAATGTTTATTCTATTTGAGGAGCAGGGATAAAGTTCCCTGAAACCACACTACTGATGCCTGTCTCAGCTCCCAGACTGACTACAAAGCTTCAGCTCCCCTCCATGATTTTAGCTCATATATGTGGGTATGCTGTTCTGAGCTTCTCTTTACAGTTTCTTATGCTGTTGTTTACTTCATTCATTCATTTTCTCTGCTGCCTTAAAGATTACTTGCCATCTTGCTAGGAATTTATTTTAGCAGTGAGAACTAACACTAACACTAACACTTTGTCCTCTGTTTTAATATCTCCAAGTTGGGAATACTTATTAACCCTCTGTTGCATTTCTTGTTTCCTTTACATGTGCTCCTAAACTACTGATATAACATTTTTAACTAGTCTTCAAGTTTGTAAAGTGTTTTGTCACACTTTTAAAGAGGTTTCCCTTCCTTACTTACTATGTCCTGGAAACTTCAGGGATATCTACCATACAGGGACTTGAATGAGATAAATCTAGGGTAAATTCAGTTGAAGCTTTGAGCTTATCTCTTACAACAAAAAGGAGGGAGGGAAGAAACCGATTTCAGTTTTTGTCACATTGTTCTAGGACATTCTTTACATAGACTTAAGACTGTTAGTAAAGCAATCCTTTAACCTTGTGAATTCTTAACTGTTTTACATTAAAAAAACTGACAAAGCTGGTACATTACTCTGGAAATGAATGAAATTACCACTTTATTTAGGAATCTCTACTCTAGAGAAAAGTAATGCTAGTCTAGCCCTTTGACTATCAAATTATAATTATCTTTTCTCATGGAAACGTAGTGGCAAAGTTAGTGATCACTAGAATATGTTGGTAGTCATCACTAGATTTTACCAGTGGGACTAAAAGATAGTGTAGTTGTATAAACTTACCATAATAGCAGATATTTGAGTGATCACTGTTGCAGACGTCTTAGCTATATGGGTTATATGCTGACAAAGATATAACATCCGGACTGCTTCCAAAGCTTTAGGGCACCTTCAAGTGCCCAAACTGTTAAGCAGCTCGAGCTGAGCTGATTAAAAGACAAGTTTGGGCACAAAGCTTTCATAACTTTCCTGCCAGTAGAAAGAGGGAGGCTGAGCCCTGAAAGGACTATGCTAGGAACAACAAAACATAAATTGTCCACATCCTGGCATAAAAAACACCAACAAACAAGGGGATGGGGAGGGAGCAACTACTGCAGCAGTGATTATTCAAACATCTAGTGTCATGGGTCATGGTAGGTTCAACTTAAACAACTATGCTATGTACATCATATTGATCACTTTTGCAAGAAACGTAGCTAAATGAGTAGATTACCATAGTTAACTACATGTGGGAGTTAGAAAGAAGAAGAGTCTAGGAACTCTTGGAGAATGGTCACAGCTAAGCTTGATCTGGACCTAGAGAAGGAATAAAGTTTAAAGTATTTTGTAAAAGTCTGTACACAGGACCAAGTAGCAGCTTGTAGAATATTTCTAGAATCCAACCCTTTCCAAAAAGCTATATATAAGGCCAATGCTCTAGTAGACAGGGTCTTGACCTTGCCAGGAATAGATTTGATATGGCGACTATAACACAAGATTGCCTTAGATAACCATTTGGAAAAATTCTATTTTAACACAAGTTGTCCTTTTTTCTTACCTTCACAAGAATAAACAAATGATCTGAAGATCTGGGAGATGCAGTTCTGTGAAGACAGCACCTGCATTGTATCTGGACATCCAAGGTATTTCATCTGGACATCCACAGTATGGAGCATCCTTTCTCCCTCAATTTTAGATTCAGTAAAGAAAATGGGGAGATGGATGGTTTGGCTTAAAGTAAACTTGGACACCACTTTAGGTATAAAAGAAGGATTCGTTCTCAAAGGAACTATGTCCCTATGCAGAATGAGGTAGGGATAATGCACCATAAGAGTTTGCATCTCAGATATTCTTCTTGCAGAGGTCAGAGCAATCAGTAAAACTGTTTTCCATGTTAAGAACCACAAGTCAACCAGATTAGCAAGTTCAAACTGAGAAAGTGTTAGTTTCTCTGACACAAAATTAAGACCACAAAGAAGGGCCACTGGTTTACATGGCAGCCTCTTGTGCAAAATCCCTTTCAAAAACATTTTGACAACAGACTGCCTTGAAAGATGAGTATCTATGAGCAGACATGCTGAAAATGACAATAAATTAACCCTGCTAGAGGAATAAAAAAGGCCACAGGAAAGTAAGCCACACAAATATTGTAAAAACCAGAGAACAACTAGCCCTTAATGGGTGCTGGCTATGTTGGTGGCACCAGCTAGAAAACTTTTTCTAACTACATTCTAGTGGCAAGCTTTCTTGCCTGCATTAGAACCTGCTGCTAGTCCTCAGTAAACATGCATAAAGGAATTAGGACCTTATCATCCAGGTAGTCAAATGAAAATGATTGATGTTGCAGTGCATCAAACATGCCTGTTCTTGTGTGAGTACATCCAGTCTGTGAAGAAGCTTGTGCTAATTGTGCCTGGCCATTTCTGAAAGAAGGGAGAACCACAGTTGCTTAGGCCAGAATGGAATCACCACAATGATCTTGGAGGATTCCTCCTCAATTTTCAAAGGTACCCTGGATATTAATGGAAATAGTGGAAAATCCTACAGGAACATTCCTGTCCAAAGAAAAGACAAGGCATATGTCTTCCAGGTCTTATTGCATATAGTCCTGGAACAAAATATTGGCAGCTGATTGTTCAATGAGGAGGCAGAAAGGTCTACTTGAGGAAATT
The DNA here is from genome assembly GCF_019279795.1 of Protopterus annectens. Classification (NCBI taxonomy): domain Eukaryota; kingdom Metazoa; phylum Chordata; order Ceratodontiformes; family Protopteridae; genus Protopterus; species Protopterus annectens. The sequence continues at coordinate 1,901,018,615 of NC_056735.1, forward strand.
CCCACAAATTGATCAAATGTTGGAAGGCACCCCAATTTACTTTCCATTTGTGAAGGTCTGGCCTAGTCCTGCTCAGCTAGTCTACCACACAGTTTTGCTCTGATGGAATACAGGATTCTTGTAAAGTGCGACTGTGCTGTGACACTATATCTCAAGCTAACATGGATAGTCTGCAAAAGGGATACAACTTGGTTCCCCCTTGCTTGCTGATGTATTATATGACTGTGGAATTGTCTGAAACCACTTTGAAGAGGTTGGACAGGCCAAAGATGGTTTAGAGATTTGAGTGCTTTAAACAAGGCAAGCATCTCCTAGATATGTATGTGTTTGCATCTGTCCTTGGTGTTCCACACCCTGCACTTTTATCCCTCCCAAAACTGCTCCCCAAGCAAAGTCTGAAGCATCTGTGGCGACAGACTGCTTTGTAGCAGGGAAGGAGAAAGGAAGACTTAGATTTAAGGGTATCTGTTGTCTCCACAAAAAGATTTCTCTTCTGACAAACCCCAACATTGAGATTTGAAAAGCTAAAGGGTGTTGATGCTGGGACTAAAGATATTTTGGATATCACTGTATCTTTCTCATGTGGAGTCTTGCAAGGGGTACCATGGGAATCACAGATACCATGAGATGCAAAATCCTGAGGTATTCCTTCGCAGTGACCATATCTGAATGGAAAACCTTAGAAATGAAAACTTCTTTGAACTAAAGTGCCTTGTTGACATCCAAAGAACACAATCCTGTGTGAGGGAGTCAAGAAAAACTTCTGACTATACTCTTGGCATACCAGCTAGTGTAAGAGAGTTCTCACCCAAGAAACAGATTCCTGACACTTTGAAAAAGATTCTGGAAAGATAAGCAAGTTGTCTAAATGTGCAAAAATGTGGATACCCTGTAGCCTGCAATGAACTATAACTGGAACTTGACACTTTGTGAAAACTCTTGGTGCAGTGTAGAGTCCAAAGGTTAATGCAAAGAACTGATAATGTGATCCAGGCATATAAAACCTTAAGAAACATCTGAAATTTGTATGAATAAGAATATGATAATAAGCATGTTAATAAGTCTAGTGTTACCAGGAAACGCGAAAGAGGAAGAAGAGGTAACAGGTTGTGAAATGACATCATTTTGAGTTACAGAACTATCACAAACAGGTTTAGGAAAAAAAGATCCAGAATTGGTCTCCAAGCATTTTTGTCTTTGGTACTAGGGATATCTATGAATAAAATCCCTTCCTCACCTGGGAAGGAGTAATTGGTTCTATCTGTCCTTGGGACAGTATGTGATGAAGAACAGATTGAAACAAAACAGTCTGATCTGCAGGATGAGGAATGACCCCATGGAAAGGAAGAATTTCTTCCCACTGCCATCTGTAACCTTTATGAATGAAATTCAGAACATGTTTGTTTGAACCAATCTGTTACCAAACAGAAAAATGGAGATAAAGACTTTCTGAAAGATGAAGGGGTCCAGGGTGGAGTGAGTCATACGGTCTTTTAAACATTCAAACATATTGGAATATTGGACTGTCCTTGATTTTGGGAGGCCAGAGACTTCTTTTTGGAACTCCATTGCCATTCCTTTTTAAAAGTCTGTTTACCTGAATTCCATTGAGACTGTTTATTGTTTTATGCCAAAAATGGAAGAGGTGAAAGAAAATCCCTTGGACAGTTTGGAAAATGAGAGCTGAAAAACCTTAGAGATTCCTTGGATCAGCTTGCCTCTTTCAAAGTTTTCTGATCACCTCTGCAGTAGATGGGCCAAACACTAAATCTCTATCCAAGGGAGAATTAAAAATCTAATTTTTAATATCATTTGGCAGGTTCTGAGAATGCAGCCATACAAACTCATTAAAACAGTATCAATGGCCATAGCCCTGGAAGAAGTATCAACAGAGTTACACACACACTGCAAAATATGAGTAGTAACCTGTATAACGGAAAAAAAAAAGTTATGTAAAGTAGATTCTTCCTCACAAAAAGAAACTGCAGATAAAACATCCCTCCTACTTTCAGAATTTGTCAGAACAAACTTTAACATATGAACCTGACCATTCAAAATTCTGAAAACCAAAGTTGCAGAAGTATATACTTTATTTCCCATACCAATCAATAATTTTACATCCTTATAAGAAACAGTAGGATTGAAAATAACTAAGTGCTTAGCTGCAGTGGGATCAACTAAGGTGATAGGTGTTGCGTCACATTTGGGAATAGTGTATAAAATTTTAAAAGACTGAGAAACTTTATACATCTTATCTGTCTTTTTAGGGGCAGCTGGCTATCGGGAAAACTGCAGGTAGTAAAACATACGTGCTCTAAAGCAGACAGAACAGGAGGAATAGGTGTAGATTGTGGAAAACCCTTCTGTAACAACTCACAGTATTTTCAGAGGGACTGAGAAAACTCAGTGTTCTCTCACTGAAAACACTGGCACATTCTAGCAATAGTCTCACAGAAAAAGAAATCCATTTAGGGAGAATCAAAAAGTGAGCTCTCCTCTAAGTCTAAATCATGAATCTGATGAAAAACCCTGAATCCATCCTTGCATCTTCCTGTTCAGATTCAGAATCTTGAATCTCTTCAGGAAAGGAGGAATCTCTCTTTTACCAGAAACTATTTTAAAAGCGGGATCAATAGCCTGAATTAAACCCTGAGCCAGATCCTGAAAACTACTCCTTGCTAAAGAAATTTGAGGAGGATTAGATACGTGCTTGGTTTTCTGTTTCTTTTGACAAAAAATAAAATGGGGCTAACTGTGGTAGTAATAGCAATAACTGTTTCCCCAGGGATGGTCACAGCATTCCAGCACAACAGATAAACCTTCCCTGTTACCTCTACTAGGACTGATGAGAGTGGCTCTTCCTTGGCCAGTGAGGTGACTCCAACACCTACAGAGGATGGGGCTTAACCCCTGGTCCATAGTGGCTGTAGGTGCTACACAAGAGGGATCTGGGGTAAAAGATGAGGGTCTGAGGTACAACAAATGGCTACAACAGAGTTACCCAATTGTGGCTGAGGCAATTTGCTAGCCTGCTGTGCTGGCAAAGGCTGTTTGCTTAACTTTTTCTTTTTGTGGCTGGAAGAAGGACCGACAGTGGGACCTGTAGTCTGTTACATGATCAAGCCGAAAATGGTTCCTCTTTCTTGTGGGAGACAAGCAGCATATTCCGGTAAAACTACCAGTCCACAAGAGTTACTTTTTTTGACAGAAAAAACACAGTAAAAAGCATTTTCAAACACTATTTCAGCCCCACCAAGGAAAAATAAACACTATTTCTCCACAGAAAATATGTTTTCAGTTAGTTGACACTACTTTCAAACTAACAGAAAAAAATGAGTGCTCTTTTTAAAAGTATATTACAGTCTTGTGACAGTTCATTAAAGCACAACACTCCTAGCTTTAAAATAACTTTACTGAAGAAGAAAGTAGTAAAACATCAAATTCAAAAAAATGAAAGTTTTTTTTTCTTCAAATAGAAATCTGCCCAGCAAAGAAAAGCACAAGCCAACCATTGATCCTCAAAAGCATCAGAGCAATGTACTCTTCAGCAGCAGTGAAGCTCTGAAGGGCTTTGCACCCAAACTTGTATTTTAGTCAGCTCAGCTGAAACTGTTTGACAATTTGTGCATGTGGAAAATGGGGTTCCTATTACCAGATCAAAAGACCGTAATCACAAATACGAAAAAAGCGACATGTATTGTGCAAAATACGGAAACACCGAACGTCCAAAACAGCGAAAATTTAAATGTCGAAGTGTAATGGTTGGCCTGTCTGCGGTATAGCTCCATAAGGTAAATGTGCGCTAGATAGAACTTTAGGGTTAGGATGTGAATAGATAGGCAATGTATGTAAGATTTAGTGTAGTGTTAGAAGTAGGGTTTTATTTAAATGTATGTATGTGTATTATTTATTTTTTTGGGGTGTATGTCTGTAGGGGAAGTGTGCAGAAGTTACGGACCTTAGGGTTAGGGAGGGGCTAAGGATAGTGCATAGATAGTTGTGTATGTGGGGTTTAGTGTAGTGTTGGAAGTAGGGTTTTGTTAAATGTATGTATGTGTATTATTTATTTTTTTGGGTGTATGTCTGTAGGGGATGTGTGCAGTAGTTACGGACCTTAGGATTAGGGAGGGGTTAAGGATAGTGCATAGTTAATTGTGTATGTGGGGTTTAGTGTAGGGTTAAAAGTAGGGTTTTGGTGCTTTACTTTAGGTTGGAAGTAGGGTTTGGTTAGTGTATGTATGTGGTTTATTTATTTTGTTTGGGTAGGTAGTATGTAGCGGGTAGTGGGGTTGGCCGACTATGACAGTTCGTTATTTTATTTTTCGCTGTTTAGTGCATTCGGGATTTTTGCGGTTTGCTTTACAGGTGTCGACATTTAGGTATTCACGTAAAGGGTTTTTTGATTTGCTAATATAGACCCGGAAACTGCCCAGAATCTTTGGAAGCTGGACAACCATTATATCCTTGGCAGGATATAACCCCTATAGCTAAAGCTACTACAACACTGATCAATATGATGAACATCCATAGCTATTCCCTCAAATGGGGCATCAATAATAGGAACTGGTATCAGTGGGCTTTTAAACCTAGGATCTGGTACCATCTTCTGACACTTTGGGCAAGCAACATAGAAAATTTTCAATGTCTTTCACTACACCAGTCCAATAAAATCTAGCCAAGATTCTAACTCGAGTGTTCATCCTTAATTGTTATCCCAAAATATGGCTATGTGCCAGTTTTATTACAAATGATCTACAACGTTTTAGAACTAGCAGTTTGGTGCAACATCTGTTCCTTGTCTTTATCTACCATGATCTACCATGTATAGCAAGACATTCTTTGGCATTAAATATGGGTATGGGGCGGGGCCAATGTACTCATATGTTTCTTCTACTCTGGTTGTATTTTCCCTTGTCCCAATTAATGTGTTATTCTCCAGCTTCTTAAAATTTTCATTGCTAATTTGCACTTCTGCAAAGTCAGGAACATTTTCTTCAGTACAATGATGTAAAGTAGAGTGTATAGCCTCTTGACTTATTCCTATCCCTTTTCCTTCTTCTAAAAAGATAACTTATCCTAATTTTGGTCTGTTTTTTTCAGTTCCTTTAATTTTACCTCATGAGCATCTGTCTCTAAGTATCTACTGCTGAGAGTCCTGTTTCTGACTATCTCTCTGTTTTGACTTTACAGAGACAATCTTAGGTTTCTGTATGTTTAATTTCTTGCCTTAGTGAGTTTGTTACTATGGGTCTCTCCCTCTCTGTCCCTACACAGACATCTTCCATTACTTCGGTAGCTGGAGTCTTCTGACACGGTTTCGTATCGACCACTATAGGATCTTCTCTTTCAGTTTTCACACAACTTCTTTCACTAACTCAACAACTCGGAATTTCTAGTAAGGCTGTCTAACAAGTTTCTGACTACATACAAGTTCTTCTAGCCCTCCAAGACAAAGACAGATTCAAGATTATTTTGGAGTTTCTATATCTATCAATGTCACTTTATCAGGGCAACAGACCACAGCTCCAAATCAGGTGCAAAGTTTATTGGTTTAGCACTTTCTTCTCGTGATAGAGACTTTCTCAGAATGTCTCTATCACGAGAAGAAAGCACTAAACCAATAAACTTTGCACCTGATTTGGAGCTGTGGTCTGTTGTCGTTGGTTTACAGTTTTATTGTTCTGCAGTTTGGTTTGGTCAATTTATCAGGACTCTGTATTTTAAAAGTGTGCAATGATATTGCTGCCCCCTTTCAGTGTATTTTTGACAAGGTGACATGCTGTTGTTCCTCCATTTTTGCTAGGGGTGTATTCTGGCTACTCAGTAACTAATTGTGCTCCCTCCCCCCATCATTTCTAAAGTGTTTTGAAATAAAGGAATTTGGACCTATTTTGACATCATGTGTTAAACCAGGTACCAAAGTTAATGGATGTAGTTGTTGTGTCTTTCGGCTTTTCCCGGTTAGGGGGTCGCCACAGCGGAGCTCTGGTCTGCTAATGATTGGCAGTAGATTTTTACGTGCCGAGTTGCCAGCCCTGACACACAACCTTCAACGAAGGTATGCCCATTCATGCATGTCTCCACACAGAAGACGCTCTAGCTGAGAATCGAACAGGACAATGTCTTACTGTGAGGCGGCAATGCTACCGCGGCACCACCACCGCAGTATACTTTACCCAAAAGAGCTTGAATTGCTACATATGCTATAGAACACTCCTCCCTGTCCCCATGAATACAAATTACTCCCCCTTTGCTCTTGTCATTTGTTTTATGTTTATAGACATAAAATTTGTTAACACGTGTGGCAATACTATCGGAATCTAGTAATTCATTCAATTACTTGTCCTCAATGCTACACATTTCACTAATTTTGTACTGTTCCAGCAATGACAGTAACATACTTCCTTTGGTGCATTTTCATTATCATTATTATCATAGTTAGAAATTAGATTTTTGAAAAGCACAACATTTGCATGTTTGTTGCCATGTTTGCTATTAATAATAGTTTTATTAACCACAACATTCCTAATTAAACATTTTAGCAAGGTGTCCCTTTTCCCACATCTGAAACAGACTACTTCACTTGTTGATAGTTTTTGTGCATTCAGAAGTGTCTGAACATTTTTAGTTAAAGGCTTAGTTTGTTCAGTATTAAGCAGTGCTTCATTAATCAGGAACCTTTTAAGTAGAAATCAATTCATATTATTCTTAGTCAGTCTGAAATTCTCATTTATGTAAATTACTTAGGAGTACCCTTTCAAACTTAATCAACTGCTAAAATATCGTTTTACTTTTACTTTTCACTTCTCATTCTAACCATACATTTAAAAAACTTTAAATTACCCATTCAAACTCTTACTGCTTTACTTAGATAAAATATACTTATGAAATGTTAAGGCTTTTCTTTCAGAAGACATATAAACCAGCCTTAGGTAGCAGGTCTTTTTTAAGCTTTTGGCAGTCCATGCAGTGAGTATTTTCCATGTCTAAATAGACCCTGCATCCTGCTCCTACAAGTTTTGAGGTTAAATGTTTGGTCTTATCAGTCTGAAACAACTTTTTTGGGTGGTAAACCTTTCAAAGCATCAAGGCATGTTTTCAATGCCATCAACCTTTCTCAGTTTTTGTAGTAATGGGGTAGACTTTCAGGTGGCCAGTACAGTGATTATCAGACTCATCTGTTCATGGAGACTATCAGATATCTTTCAGTAGCCCTCCTTCTCCTTTCCTGGAGAGCCACACTCATCATTTGAATAGACATGACATGTTGATTCATATTTGCAGTAATGTACACCAGAGTTTCTGTGAGTTTATCCATTTTGCAAAATGCAATGGTCCAGTCAAAGAGCAGGAAAAAGGCCATTTTCTTTCTCTCCTTTCAGGTGAGGTAAACACCAAAAACAGTAACAGTTTTGGCTTCCTCTGTGAGTTAATTAACTCAGAAATTATTGGCATTTAAAGCTGTTATGCCTGAATGAAAAACATGCAGTTTGGTATATGTTAAGCAAACCATACCCACAAAAACCAACAGTGCAATATAAAAGAATCACTGCAGACAGTGTCTTTGGTTCAAGTGCTATTTATCTATATGGAAAAGATTCTATATGGAGTTTACTTCCATCTTAAGCAGTCTGTATATTCTTGTTTAATACTATTTCTGCTTACTTACAAGTTCAAATTAAAATCTCTTAAAGAGATGCATCATGTTTTGACTGTTCACAGCCTTTTGAACCAGCTTAGGTTAGGCTGCCTTGTAACTTTCAGTACAATCACAATCGGGTCCTTGCTATGCTGTGAATATCCACAGGTATGCTCATGGTACTTCTGGAATAAACTGACAGGCAGTTTCCTGGTACAGCTCTATATCAAAATGTCAGAACTCAAAATGCTGAGTGCCAACGTGCAGAAAAAAAATCAGAATTGCAGAAGAGTGAATCTTGAACATTGCTTTTCTACCTTTTTACTTCTTTTTAGTGATAAAGCAAGCTACCCTGCACCCATGGACATGGGGGGGGGGGGGGGCAAGACACTCCACACCTTCTGAACTTACATATACTAACTACAAGATCACACTACTTTGGAGAAAAGGGAAATATTCAGAGAAATGACCATCTTAAGCTTATTACATGTTAAGTCTGTTTTTCTTGGCCATTTAGTGTCTGTGTTTTGGGACTTGCTCTAGTGGGTCCCCAACATTTTAAATGGTTACCTCCTAGTACTCTAAGACTCATTCTAGTTAGGGTTCCCCAAGAGTCCTCACTCTTGTCGTGAAACACCTTCTCCAGGAGATGCAAAAGCCCATGTTGTTAAGCAGCACTTCACCAGGTGATTCACTATACAAGTTTTACTATTGTATTCCACTGATTATCTGTGGAACTATCAGATTTTTTACTGTAATATATAAAATATATATTTACACCAAAACAGTGTTTCCTATCTCTGAAATAACCACTGTGCCATAGAATATAGAGGATTAATATAGCAATCTTTGAAAATAAAGTACAGACAGACAACTATGATGCAGTCATAGTATAATGAGAATGCAACTGCACCTACTTACTGATAGAACAAACTAATAACAAAATTTGTCATAAAAGATCTTACGTTATTAAGTTAACCCACAATATAGCATCCTGTTCTAATAACTTCTTAATATTAGTGGTTGTCTCATGTTTTTAGAAAGAGCTTTATAGTCAAGAGCATTATGAAAAATAAAATCTAAAGGTTTTTTTCAGCAAGTGACTATTACTTCATCTCTATCTGTTTTTATAGATTTTACACCATAAGACTTGATAACAGAGTCAATAAAATGGAAAGTAAAACGGCTGTAAGACCTGAAAGAACCCCTCCTGAATTTTTACAAATCATTTCACAATCTCCTAGGCTCAGTACTTTTAAGTAGCTCCTTTATATACAGTTCAAACGTGTTTCATGGTCTCTTTGAAAATTTAGGAAAAATATTTTCACTCTTAAACATGAACATAAGGCCTCAACACTGAATAATTGCTGTGATGTTTCACTGCTCAACACTACTTACAAAACTATAGGTAGTATGGTTAATTCAAATCTTTTGCAAGCAATATCACATGTGATTTGCACACATCAATAGGGATTTGTGCCTGAAAAACAGCTTTCCTATAACAGACTTCAGTAACTCTTAATTGAGTTATACTCTTAATAGCTGAGGATGCTGATCTGGCCTTTATGACAACTGATGTCCAAGAAAGTACTCAGTCTTGTTAACAGAAATACTATAAATTTTAATTGGATAAGTTGGTGATACATACCTGATTTAAAGATTCTGAGGCATTCATTTGCATTAATGTTCTGGCTAGAACAGTTGTGTAAGTAAACTTACATAATAGTAGATGTCCGAATGACCACTGATGCAGTAACCTTAGCTATATCGGTTATATCCTGCCAAGGATATAAGAGCTGTCTAGCTTCTAAAGCTTTATGACACCTTCCACATGCCCAAGCTGGAAGTCAGTTCGAGCTAAGCTGACTAAAAATAAGTTTGGATGTCAAGCCCTTCAAAGCTTTGCTGCTATCAGAGAGAAGGAGGCTGAGCCCTCAAATAACAATTCTGGGAAGAAGAAGAAAAAAATAAATAACTATACCCTGGCATAAACAACATGTCAAAATAAGGGGAAGGAAGGAGGGGGTAGTTACAGAAACAGTGATCATTTGAACATATACTGCTATGGTACATTTTACTTACACAACTGTACTATGTTCATTATATAGATCACAGCTTGTGGTAGCCTTAACTACGTGGGTAGATTATCCTAGCTTGCTACAGTTGAGATGTGGAAGGAGAAGAGTCTAGGAACTCCTGGAGAATGGTCCTTGCAAAGACTGATCAAGACCTAGAGAAGGAATCAAGCTTATAGTGCTTTGTAAAAGTAAGTGCAGAGGCCCATGTTGCAGCTTTTACAATACTTCTAGAATACAACCCTTTCCAAAAAGAAATAGATGAAGCCAAGGCCCTGCTAGAGTGAGCCTTGACTCTACCTGGAAAAATTTTGTTGTTAGTATAACAACAGGTTAGACAATCGTTTGGAAAGAGTCTGTGTTAACATAGGCTGTACCTTCTTTTTACCCTCACAAAAAAACAGCAACAGATTGGAAGATCTGAAATATTTAGTTCTGTCAAGATCGTACCTGAGTTGTCAATGAACATCCAAGATATGGAGTAACCTTTCTTCCTCATTTTTAAGATTAGTAAATAAAATAGGGGAATGGTACATCAAATCACCACAGCAGAGTCGCCCACCTGTGGGTGAGGAAAAGTGCTGGCCTGCTGTGGAGGCAAAGGCTGTTTGCTGAACTTTTTCTTTTTGTGGCTGGAAGAAGGACCGACCATGGGACTGAAAGTTTATTCCATGATCAAAGTGAAAATGGTCCCCTTTTCCCAGGAAAAAGAAGCAGCAAAAGCCAGTAAAAATGTAAAGTCTTCAAAAGTCACTTTTCAAACAAAAATACAGTAAAAAGCACTTTAAAACACTTTGCCAGCCCCCAAAAGTAAAACATACACAATCAAACACAATTTCTCCACAGAAAAAAAAATGTTTTTTAATACTGTAAACAACTTTTAAACTGATGGGAAAAAAAAGAGTGCACTCATTTAAAAGTACAAAACAGTCTCATGATGGTACAAATCCACTAGGAACCAAGCAAAAACTGGATGAATACAATGATGCAGCCAGCCAGATGAAGGAAGACTGAATTCTTTATTACTCACACAAAAGATTTAGCGCTTTTAAATTTGAGTTTTGCCCACAATATAAGTTCATTTTGGAGAGTGATTCTGTTATTATTAATGGAAGTAAAATAATTTCTAAGCATCATGTCAATTGTAATTCAGTGTGGGTTAGTTATGCTGCCTTGTGTCAACACTGCAAATGTTTTTATGTAGGAAAAACAAAGAGATGCTTGAGGGACGGAATATATAAACACAATTTAGACATAAAACTTTAAATAAAGCTTTGTATAAACATATTATACAATATTCTATTGATAATTTTTGATTTTATATATTGGATATGGTATTAAAAAATGCTAGAGGTGGCCCATGGGAAGATATTATTGAATATCATGAATTAAGATGTCAAATCAAGCTTAATGTTTTAAAACATCCAGGTTTAAATGACAGTTTGTCTATTGCTAGTGTTTTAAAACTGCATTCTTACTTGGTTTGAGTAAGAACATTTTATGTATGTGTATTATCACTTTAAGTATGTTTTTAACATTAGGTTTAGCCATGTGTATAGAGGGGTGGGGGGAAGCATTATTGATTGTTTTTTGCTAATGTGATTTTTTTTTCAAGAGGGTTGTTTAAACCAAATTTGATTTACTGTTGCTTAGATTCTGATGGTCTGTTTGTTATACACCAGACAAAAGCACTAATTCTTTTGTATGAGTAATAAAGAATTCAGTTTTCCTTCATCTAGCTAGTTGCATCTTCATTATAGTCTCATGACAGCCATTAAAATGCATACTCCTAGCTTTAAAATAACTTTCCTGAAGAGAAAAGTATTAATAATAAACAAAAATACTTTAGTGGTAGTTTTTTTTCCCTCAAAGAGAACTTATCTACCCAGAAAAAGAACTCCACAAGCCAACCGTCAATCCTCAAAAGCCACAGTGGACTGTAGTCTTCAGAAGCAGTAAAGCTCTGAAGAGCACGGCACCCAAACTTGTCTTTCAGTCAGCTCAGTATGAGTTGACTGAGAGTTTGCTTTGGAAGCTGGCCAGCTGCTATATCCTTGACAGGACATAACCCATACAGCTAAGGCTACTGCAGCATTGGTCACTATGGTGAACATTATTTACAGTTTAAGCAGCTCAATGGAGTCTGATGGGGTGCCCATTGACTCTTCTAATTTTGACCACTGAAATTGTCTTAAAATTAATAACAGACAATATATCCATCAAGCATACTGATCCACTTAATCCTTTGCCAAAATTTTACATTTATTTTGATGAAAATTTGCTTACCATTTTGGATGTCCAGAAATCAACAGAAAAAAGAAGTTATGTTCTTACCATAATGTTCAATCTGTGTTGTTCATCTTCATTTATTCTTTCATTCATTACTGATGGGTGTCGGCTCTATCCTTGGAACCGAGTCGGCCTTATAACAAGCTCATGCCAGCCAAAAAACTTTCAAGCTAAGCTTTACCCATAGTGCTCCACCCAGATCAAGTCTGCCCATAATAAAGAAAGCAGAGACTTTTTCTGAGCAGGTCCCCTGATTTGGGATTTGGACCAAATCCAAACCTCCAGAAGCCCCTTGGAGCGGGAAGGAGGGTGGGACGTAATGAATGAATGAAGATGAACAACACCGATGGAACGTTATGGTAAGAACTTAACTTCTTTATCTGATGTTGTTAATCTTCATTCATTCTTTACTGATGGGACAGAGTCCCTAGCTACTTTATGTCCTGGGAGGCCCTATGGAAGGATGTTCCTGAGTACCATTGAACCAAAGGATGCTCTCCCCTGGAGACCAAATCCAATTTGTAATGAGTGATAAAGCTATGAGGGGTAGCCCAAGTTGCAGCTGCACAAATATCATCCATTGAAGCCTTTGAATGAAAAGCAACAGAAGTTGCCACTGATCTGGTTGAGTGTGCTTTGATGTTGCTCGATAGATGAATTTTATTCTGTTGGTAGACAAATGATACTCAATTTCTCAACCACTTAGATAAAGTCACTTTAGAAACAGAGTTTCCTAATTTAGGGCCTGAATAGGAAACAAATAACTGGTCTGCTTTACGTACTGATTTAGTTCTGTCCAGATAAAATCGTAATTGTCTATGTACATCCAGCAAATGAAGGCAGTATTCTCCTTTATTTGAGAAGTTTGGAAAAAAGACTGGCAGGTCAATTGTCTGGTTAACTGTCAGTTCTGAAATAACTTTGGGGAGAAAGGAAGGGTTAGTCTGGAGTGATACTCTGTCCTTATGAAAGACCATGTAAGGGCGTTTTATGCACAAGGCCTGAAGCTCGGATATGCATCTTGCTGAGATGATGGCTACTAAAAATAGGGATTTCCAGGATAAGAACTTTATATTGCAAGTGGCAGCAGGTTTGAAAAGTGATTGTGTCAGGGATTGCAGCACTAATGCTAAACTCCAAGGTTCTTTGAAGGGTGGTTTGATATGTGAGACCCCTTTCAAGAACGATGGGAAATTAAGGATGAGTCTTGGAATCCATTATGAAAGCCTGAAATAGCAGCCAAATGTACTCGAATGGTGAAGGCTAGTGCTCCTGAATGAAGAAGGCTTGACAAATAATCCAAAACCACACTAACAGGAGCTGAGCAGGGGTCTAGTTCTCTCTGTCGGGACCAAATAAGGAATCGCTTCCACTTGCTAAGATAGGTTTTCCTGGTGGATGGTTTGTGTGAAGCCAGAAGAATGTTACATACTGGGGAGGTAAGGTTATTCTGCCTGGCAATTAATGGAAGTGGAGATACCAAGCTGTCAGCTTCGAGACTGGATATGTTTGGTTGTATCAACCCCTGCGGCTGCGAGATTAATTCTGGAGTTGGGTTCAGAATCCATGGTTGGCGTATTAGGTGAGGCCAAAGGAAGGGAAACCAAACTTGTCGGGGCCAGTAGGGTGCAATGAGGATTGCTCTGCTTCTCAACTGAAGGGCCTTCTTTAGAAATTGTGGGATCAGGGGAAGAGGAGGGAAAGCATACAGAAGTCCAATAGGCCAATTGTGTATTAGAGCGTTCCTCGGGGACACCCCTGTGGGGGAATAAGGGCAAAGTAGCTGCTGCATTTGTGATTTTTCTGGAGAGACGAATAGGTCGCAGGAAGGCTGACCCCAGTGACTGAAGGTCTTCGCCATTATGGTTGAATTGAAGGACCACTCATGAGGGAGGAGGATACGTTAGTTCAGTTTGTCTGCAATCATGTTGGAATTCCTGGGAATGTGCATTGCTATCGGAAAGTGGTTGGAAGCTGTTGCCCTTTGCCAAATTCTCATAGCCTCTCGACACAATGGGTAGGACTTGGTTTTTCCTTGCTTGTTAATGTACCAGACCACTGACATGTTGTTGGACTGGAAAGCAATTGTCCCAAATGGGAGGACAGATTGGAATGCTTGCAATGTAGAAGCACTGCCCTCAGTTCTAGAACACTGAAATGCAGGTTGGCCTCCATGAATGACCAGGTACCTTGGACCATCTTTCCCTGGAGGTGCCCCTCCCCATCAGGGAAGTGTCCATGGTCACTATGGCCTTGGGCTAAGATGGGGAGAAAGGTGACTCCATAGGTCTTTTACTGGCTTCATCCACCAAGTTAAATATTGTTTGGATCGGTTTGTTATGCTAATCTGAAAGGACATAGGATGATGTGAAGGGGACCACTGTGTTAGAAGGAGCCACTGAAGAAGTCTCATGTGTAGTCTCACAAGGGGAACTATTGTAATTGATGCTGCCATTGATCCTAGAAGTTGAAGCACAGCCCGAGTTGGAACTTTGTCTTGAGAGAGCATCACCCAGAGTTGGGACCTCAGTCTTTCTAATCTGTGATCTAGACGGGAGACTAGGCAAGATTGGGTATTGAAAGTTGCTCCTATAAATTCCAAGGTTTGAGAAGGAGTCAACTTGCATTTCTCCCTGTTTATAGAGATTCCTAGGTATTTTGCTAGTTTTAGAGTATAGTTTAAGGCTGTAACCAGTAAATGCTTGGTGGGGGTGGTAAGGAGCCAACCTTCTAAGAACGGAAACACTCGGAATCCTTGTAGTCTCAAGTGAGCTGTTACCACTACCGTGCATTTGGTGAACACTCTGGGGGCTGTAGACAGTCCAAAGGGCAGCACCCAGAATTGGTAATGATTGGCTCCCAGCTGGAAGTGAAGAAATTTTCTGGGGCATTTGTCCATTTTTATGTGGTAATACGCATCCTGAAGATCTATTGGGCACATCCAATTATCTTTCTCCAGAAAGGGTAGGATAGACTGAACTGTGACCATCTGGAATTTTGTCTGGTTGACAAATTTGTTCAGAATGCTGAGAACCAAAATTGGTCTCTAGTCCCCTGTCTTTTTTGGCACTAAAAAGAACATTGAGTAAAATCTGGATCCTATTTGGTCTGGTGGGACTGCTTGGATGACTCTTTTTGAGACAGCTTTCTTATTTCTTGAGCTGCTGCTTCCCTTTGACTGGGTGGAATGTCAGGAATTCGTCTTAATGGCTTTGGGTAAATATTGAAGGGTATGTGATAACCTCTGGCGATGATATTCTTCACCCAGGAATCTGTGGTTATTGATTGCCAGGCAGGGTGGTGCAGAGAGAAACATCCCCCGCATGCCTCCAGAGGAAAGCAATCGGGCTGCTCTTCAGGACCACTAGCAGGGCTGTTCAGAGAAATAATCTCTGGACCCCTGGTTATGCGGACCCCCTCTGCCTCTTTAGGGGTATCTACCCGATGAGTTACCCCCTCTGCCCCAGGGGTAAACTCAGCATGTGTGTCGCAGAAAGGACCCTGGGATATCTTGTGCCACATCTTTGCACTGATTCCTAGAGGAGGGTCATGGGGGGGGGGGTGTGTGGAAAAACATAAACTCATGGCGGACAGGGTCTTGCCATCCTTTTCACACCTGACTAGCATGTCTTTCACTTTCGGGCCAAAAAGAGAAGAAGCTTCCACTGGAGCATTAAAAAAAGAAGACTTAAAAGGGTCCGCAAAGTCACAAAGGCACATCCAGGAGTGAAGTCTCATGACAACACCTGAACCCGCAGCTCTAGTCACCCCTTCGGTGGTGTGAGAGATTAACCGCATGGACGAGTTGGATATAGATTCCAGGGTCATAAACTGCAAGGCAATTTTGTCACGCACCTCATCAGAAACAGCTCATACTAAGGTTCCCGAGATCCCGAGAGTTCTTTGATTAGTTTCTCTCTGAAGCCTGGTAAAGTATGCCAAGTAATTCAAGGACCGAATGGCGAAGGTCAATGAGGCAAACACTCACTTCCCTAACCTGTCCATCACCCGAGACTCCCTGTTTGGGGGGTAGACAACATGGCTCTCCTCGGCAAGCTCTTTCCTACTGGCCACTGCCACCACCATTGCATCTACCAGTAGGCCTTTGGACCAGTGTGGACTTTCTTCCGGCGGGGACAAAATTTTGTCTGGTCTCCAGGGGATTGGTTCAATGGTATCAGGACTCTTCCAAGCATGCTGCACAATGAATTGGACTAGTTTGTCTGCAGGCAGGGTCACCCAAGAAGTAGAGGGTCGAGCACAAAATCCTGCAAGAATACGGACTCCTAAGAGGAGGGGTTGGTGGGATTCCAGCCTCCCCGGTGTTTTAAAATTTCCAGTATGTCTCCGAAGGAAACATCCTCAGGGAGTGACTGCGGGGAACCCTCCCCTTCATTGTAGTACATAGCTTCGGTGAGGGACTCCTCGGGCGAGTCCACGTGCTTCCTTCTGCACAATCTCTTACGTGGTATCTCTTCAGCAGGGGCTTCTGATGAGGACTCTGAGTTAGGGTATCTTGACGCTCTTGTGCTCGATGTCCCAATGTGGTGGACTGTGTCAGTTGTGGTTCAGAGGGAGGACATATATGATATTCCGATGACAATGGTTTGCCTACAGAGGCAAGGCCTCCCTCTATCGCTTGGAAAGCTGGTCCACCTGAAGAGGGATGGGAGCCCAGAACCTAAAAGGACAACCTCGGAAATGGGGTCACACTCCACTCTGATGAACCAACTCCCAAGGAAGGAGGCCCAAGAGGAATTGGTGCTGCCAAGACTCCCGGAACCATAGTAGACAACACTGTAGAAAAAATCGGCACCGTTCTAGGGGTCATGGTGTTGGCAGCCCAGTCATGATCCCGAAGATGGCTCAGCTCCTAATGAGTAGATGACCAAAGGGTCACCTCCAGAACCACGGTGAGATCCACCAGTGGAACTGAGGAAGTGGGAATCGAAACAGGCATCGGTGCTGGGTGCTTTGATACGTACAAGGAGGTCAAAGGAGGAGACTATGCAGGAATCCATGGAGAAAAACTCCCCAAATCCAGTTGGGAGGGGAGTTCTGGAAGGTACTGAAATCCCTCTGGCTGTCAGCAGTTGATCCACAATTCGCACCACATCCAATTCCGAGAAGCTCCTGGAGGATCGGGTTGATATCTCTGATGGAGAATTAGGCCGTTCCAAGAAAGGGCTACATTGTTGCCCAAAGAATGGATCTGCCATAGGGGAGTATCAGGTCTGAGGTACACTTTCTCCTACTGGCCGGTGTTGGATGTACTATTGTTGGTGCCAAATGGGGCTGAATCACTAGATGAATCCGTGGTTGGTGCAGTGGTCATTTTCGGTGCAGTGGACATTATCAGTACCATGACTGGTGCCAGAGGCAGTGTCACTGAAGGCAGCACCGAAGTGGATGATCGAGATCTTGGAAGCGAGAACGGCACCATGGATGGTGGTTGCGGCCCTGGTGCTGAAGTCGTTGGTCTCAATTTAGGTATTTTTGGTCCTGGTTCAGACTTTTTGTCACTTAAATGAGGCAAAGAAGGAACGGAATGACTTTGTTTTTTAAGTTCTTTCTTAGGAGGGGGTGAGCCCTCCGTCCCAGAAATAGCCTCTGAAAAGGGAGTGTTTAAAAGGCCTTTTAGAATCAGTTTCTTCTTTCTCTCGTTTAGGGTACGAGAATTGAACCCTTTACAAATTTCACATGGTGGTTGAATATAGAGGTGTGGAACACCCAGACAGTAGACACAAGATAAATGAGTGTCCAAATTAGGAATTTTGCAAACACATTGGTCACATTGCTTGAAACCTGTTATCCTTTTCTTTTCAGACATGGTGGGAACAACTTATAGCAAAAATCTACCAAAAAACAAATACAATGCAATACAATACAAACTCAATATCAATAGATAGAAAAAAACAGACAGAAGCGTTTTTTTTTTTGAAGAAATAAAAAAATACCAACAATGGTATTTAGATTACCTCAAGAGGTAAGTGGAAAGAAGGTAGAGAGAGAGAGAGAGAGAGGGAAGGGCTGTACCAACAATGGTACTTGAGATTACCAAGTTGGTAAGGAAAATAGGAAAAATCACTCAAAAGCGGGCTAAAAGTTTAGAATGATAAATTTTTTATAGTTCTTAGCTGAGAGCTGGCTTGACACATTTTGATATCTACGCGGCAAATGAGATCTGAGGTAACAGGGATAGGGGCACTATGGGTAAAGCTTAGCTCGAGAGTTTTTTGGATGGCACGAGCTTGTTAAAAGGCCGATTCAGTTACGAGGACGGAACCGACACCCATCAGTAAGGAATTATACTAAGGAAACTACTTATACTGTACTAATGAGCCTATTAAAAGGGACAAACATGTCATGTCCAAAGTACTACACAATGGTCAGTAGACATTCGGAAATCTTAGAGTAGGAACACTTGACTGTCCTTAAGAGGTCATTTGTATGCATCACATGGGTCCTCTTCAAATGAGTGATAAGGTATCACACAGTGAAGACTTTGGTTTACCTGGGGTATTTCTAGGGGTTGGGAGGGTGGTCTAATGGTTAAGGTGTTTGCCTTACAAACACAAGGTGCAGGGTTTGAGTCTCACAAGGAATACTTGGCTAGGCTTAAAATGGCTCGCAAGGGCAGTTAGCTTAGTACTAATCTATGAACCTATGAACCTATGAATGAATGAAGATTAACAACATCAGATCTTTTTTTTTAATTTAGTAGCAAAATCTTCAATATACTTTTGGACACAGAGTTAAAAAAATAAAATCCAAGATTTTCTATTTAGGTTCCAGCAATTATAGGCAATTTTATATTACCCATTAAAAGGAAAATAAAACATTTGAACTAATCCATGTACTGCACACAAACTAAATTCATCTGTGATTCTGCAATATTTCAAGGATAAAACTAATTTGTAAAATGATATTCATTTCTCTTACAATTAGAACTAATGTTATATTTTTTTTTGTTAAAATAGTTGCACTATGTTTTTAATGATGTATTATGAACTAGATTCCGTATTTATAGAATATTCAGAAATGTCTGTAAATGTCTGTTTGTGATCGTGTGTCTGCATATGTGTGTGTGTGTGTGTGTGTGTGTGTGTGTGTGTGTGTGTGTGTGTGTGTGTGTGTGTGTGTGTGTGTGTGTTTAATGGTCATTTCACATTATTCCCTTGGTCGATACTAATTTGCAATATACAAACCTTCAGGATAAAATTAACCAATATTGCACTCTGGCATGCAAATTGTAACTAATATTCAATTCTAAAATATCCTGACAGATACTAAAACTGATCCCTCAGATTCATAATACAAATACAGCAATATACAAAAAATCTTATGTACAGACTAAGCATGAAATTCAATTTAAAATATTAACAAACATTTTCAGAATATTTCAAATAAATGCTGAACATTTGGTCTGCATCTTCTCTTTCTAATTTACTCTCCAGTGGATATAAAAAGTGTACGCACCCCTGTTAAAATGCCAGGTTTTTGTGATATAAAAAATGAGACCACAATAAATCATTTCAAATCTTTTCCCACCTTTAATGTGACCTATAACCTGTACAATTCAATTGAAAAAACAAACAAATCTGTTAGGGGAAAAATATAAAAAATAAAAAATGTACAATAAGCTGGTTGGATAAGTGTGCACACCCCTAAACTAACACTTTGTTGAAGCACCTTTTGATTTAATTACAGCATTCAAGTCTTCTTGGGTACACACCTGTCATCAATTAAAGAGACTCTGATTAACCCCAAATAAAGTTCAATTGTCCTAGTAGGATTTTCCTGACATTTACTCAGTTGCCTGCTTCACCAAAAGCCATGGTTTGCAGACAGCTTGCAAGGCATCAAAGGGATCTCATTGTTGAAAGGTATCAGTCAGGAGAAGGGTACAAAAAATTTCCACAGCATTGGATATATCATGGAGCATAGTGAAGACAGTCATCAAAAAGTGGAGAAAATATGGGACAACAGTGATGTTGCAAAGAACTGGACGTCCCTACAAAATTGATGAAAAGACAAGATGAAAACTGGTAAGGGAGGCTGCCAAGAGACCTACAGCAACACTAAAGGAGTTGCAGGAATTTCTGGCAAGTACTGGTTGTGTACTACATGTGACAACAATCTCCTGTATTCTCCATACAGTATGTCTGGACTATGGAGTAGGGTTGCAAGACAGAAGCCTTTTCTTACACAGAAAAACATCCAGTCCCAACTAAAACTTGCAAAACAATATATCAAATCTCCAAAAAGCATGTAGGAAAATGTGTTATGGTCTGATGAGACCAAGGTTGAACTTTTTGGCCAGAATTCCAAAAGGTACGTGTGGCTCAAAAACAACACTTTGCATCACCAAAAAAACACCATCTCCACTGTGAAGCATGGTGGTGGCAGTATCATGCTTTGGGGTTGCTTTTCTTCAGCTGGAACTGGGGCTTAAGGGAATTATGAACAGTTCCAAATACCAGTCACCTTTGGCCCAAAACCTTCAGGCGTCTGTTAGAAAACTGAAGATGAAGAGGAATTTCACCTTTCAACACGACAATGACCCCCCCCCCCACAGCATACATCCAAATCAACAAAAGAATGACTTCACCAGAAGAAAATGAAAGTTTGGAATGGCCCAGCCAGAGCCCAGACCTAAAACCAATAGAAAATCTGTGCGGTGGCCTGAAGACAGTTGTGCACAAGAGATGCTCTCACAATCTGACAGATTTGGAGCACTTTTGCAAGGAAGAGTGGGCAAATATTCACATGTCAAGATGTGCCATGCTGATAGACTGCTACCCCAGATGACTGAATGCTGTAATTAAATCAAAAGGTGCTTCAACAAAGTATTAGTTTAAGGGTGTGCACACTTATGCCACCAGCTTATTGTACATTTTTTTATTTTTTGTATTTCTTCCCCTAACAAATTTGTTTGTTTTTCAATTGAATCGAACAGGTTATAGGTCAAATTAAAGGTGAGAAAAGTTTTGAAATTATTTATTGTGGTCTCATTTTTTATATCACAAAAACCTGGCATTTTAACAGGGTTGTGTACACTTTTTATATCCACTGTATATACTCAAAATTAATGGAGGTTTTGTTAAGAAAAATAGTTAACTCTAGTTCTCAGACATTTATATTTTCAGAACAAACATTTGCTTATTTGTATATAACTTCACCAGTAAGGGAAAATTGCATTATCTTACATTTGTTTTTTTTTTCTAAAATATGTCTTAACTCATTCAGAGGTGGTTAATATAATCTTAGCTTTCCCCAAGGTAAGAAAAAAAAACTTACTTTTCTTTCCTAGCAATATTCAAATACTAAGAAACCCTAATTTTGTCATGGTAGGGGAAAAGATGACATATTAATTTCAGCTCTAAGACATTGGTAAAATGGTTGGGTTAATATCTTCAAATTTAAATCACCTAGAAATGGGGATATTTTGATAAATATTTTTACTAGAACTTACTGTTACCATCAAAAACTTGATTAGTTTATACTGCTTTAAATCTGACTTATAAGCATGGCTATGTCCAAGTGAGTTCTTATATGCACTGCTGATGGGATTGCTCCTTTATTAAGGATTGGTGATATCAATCTTTGAAGCTCTTAAATCAAACATTTCAACTGAAGAGTTTATGCTATTAACTCCTGGTAGTCTCACTACTGAGCAAAAAGAAAGGGATTTAGCTTAGATAGCTGGATTTAGCAAATTTATTATTTCCCAATTAAAAAATGATGGACTGGATGTACAGATATTATCTGATTGGAAAAACCAAAAATTTCAACTAATTATGATATTCACTATGGAACAGTTTATGATATTAACTTTTACCAGTCTCACTGTTGAGCAACAAGTGATCTTTAATACAGACAGAAACAATCACCATAAAGGGATATATCTTAGATGGTGGGATTCAGCCAATTTTATTATTTCTCCATTAAAGAATGATGGACTGAATATACAGACATTATCTGACTGAAAGAAAATCCTTATTGTTTTCTCTCTTCTTACTGATGTTTGACTGTGGCAAGGGGACAAGTGAAGGGGGAAGTGGGAAGGCTGCAGCCGTTGCTGAGTTTGTAAAATTTCATTTTTCTAATGTTTCAGCCATAAAAATCAAGGAATATGATGTTTACTAAAGCCTCATTGACTGATTAGGAAAATTTCAGAAACCCAGTTCAGAAGATATGGTCATGAGGTACTACTGTCCAGATTTAGTGTCATGCTAGTGCTTTTGCACTGTAAAATCTCATTACAGAGAAATTACTTAAACTTCCACTGCAATGAAACATTTCCTAGTGGGGTGGATTTCAACTTATACTATACATTAACAGGTTGCAAATGACTCCTGCAAAAGATGATACCATATATATTACAAAATGTACTCAAACTAACAAACTCAGATATTCTTCCATACCACTTCCTTCTTTATCTCACACAATAATTCTTCACACATAAACAAAAATGTTATTACCATTACCAAGCAAGCAGGAGGAAAACCTTTTGTACTGCCCAAGGGAAAGATTTTATTTGTACAGTTACACTCCCAGTGCTGAATACACAGTATGATATCTAATATCACAAAAAGCAGAAGGGTAACGTACTTACAGTGTAACAAATCAATATACAATTATAGTGCTATACCATGTCTCTGTTTCAATAGGAAGTATAGCATTCTGGTCCAAAACAAAGCACACATTTATTTCTAAATCATATACAGGTAGCTTTCTCAATATTGATGTCACTGTATGCTCCACTGATAATGTGTAATTAAGGAATAGCTGCTGTACTGTGTGATGCTCTTGTACTTGTTGCATCGAAGTTAGCATAAATTTAAAGCAGGCATAAAACAATGTCATTCACAATGGAGTATATATAGTGTGTGTGTGTGTGTGTGTGTGTGTGTGTGTGTGTGTGTGTGTGTGTGTGTATACGTTTGTGCGGTTTTACACTATGCTCCTGTAACACAGCTATATAGATATTACTGTGTGACTAAGTTAAAAAAAAAAGGACGGAAATATCAATATCAAATTCTGCTGCTTTGTACCATTCAAGAATGGATAGATACATATCTAAATTCAGACATATATTATATAAGGAGTATGACACAACTATAACAATACCTCAGAAAAAGCCATGATCAAGCCATTTTTTTAAATGTGGATAGGAAGATAGAAATGTGGAGTAGCACATAAAATGTAGTCCAACATATGACGTAGTACATAAGGCAATGTTTTGCTGTCTGCTGTGCAGTAAAACTGCTTTGGCGGTCTGCTCACAAGAAACTAATACTGCCATTTAGTTCCATCTGCCTGACATGACAGAAGATTTATTTTGTAAGACTATTTACAACATTGCTTAAAATGTACATCATTTACATCACACCCAGTATTTAACTTCATTAAGTTTATAGGTTAATATATGGTCACATTGAACAGTTTTTAAGTAATTAATAGTAGCAGACATCACACTTTTAGAATATTTAGATATAACAGGGATTAACACAGTCCAAAATAAGATTCAGTACTACAAAAGGTGAATATATTTTTAGCTTCCATATGCATCACAAATGTGCACCTACATTAGGTTTATTTGTGCTACTAGCAATTTATTAGCAGTTTTATCTTAAAGGAAAAAGCACTTTGATAATGTTGTTTCTGTGTGTGTGTGTGTGTGTGTGTGTGTGTGTGTGTGTGTGTGTGTGTGTGTATATGCATATATAAATGCCTCCCTTCTACATATGTGGGCACTATCAGAACAGAAGGCATAATTTGTGGAGCTCCACAGACAGCACACTGGTAAGACATTACTATTACTCAAGCCATTGGCAGGCATAGAGACATTGCCATGATAAAAATCTTCTGCGCTATTTCTTCAGAAAAGTAAAATTACTACATAACTCACCAGTTACATCAACTGGGATGTTTGGCTTCAATGGGATACTCTGACATTAGAAGAGACCCCCAAAATGGGTAGTAGCTGAAGATATGTCACATAAGGCAAATAATTCTGACTTGATACCAGATAATTGCATCCCTGTGGCAGGGCCATAGGGTAGGCTACAGCTGAATGAAACTTTAGTTACAAATCTATCCGTAAAGGAAATCATCATTAGTTTCGGACAAAAGCATCATGTAGTGATGATGAGGATCTCCCAGCACTTAAAATATGAAAGAAGCCATTGTTATCCCATATAGGTAATTGGGCTGGCACTGCTTTTATTGTGTTTTGAAGGTGCAAGCTACTGGGTGTGCAAGGATAAGGCAGCAGTATTGCATGTGCCCTCTGCTGTAGTAGCAAACTATGCAGTCTTATATGAATGTTTAAGGGTCTAGACCTGATGGACTAGTATCTAGAAATGTATCGCTATTAACAAGAAAAAGACAAGATCTTATTTTTGATTTCTTGTAATTTGTATTGCTCCATTGCCTTCCACCATTTTGTATATTCTGGTCCATTTTCTTTACACTGTTTTATTTGTGTTCTGTATTCAATTGCATATTTAAGCTAGGAGGAAAGAGACCAGAGCTATGACTCTTGTGAATCATACAGAGATTAGAACAGATCAATTAGGTTCATAGGTTCATAGGCTGGTACTAGGCTATCGGCCCTAGGGCCTATACAAGCCTAGCCATAATAATTCCCTGGATATTTCTTCCCACAATATTTACTTCCCTGTACCCCTGTCTAGCAGGGCGACTGATATGATTCCCTGGGCTGAATTTCCTATCTCCCATCCAATCATCAAGGTTCCTTTTGAAGAGGGCAAAGGAAGCGCTCTGCATGACATGTATGGGCAGTCTACTCCAGAGTATGGGGAGTCTCTGGGTCAGGAACCTATCCCTCCATCATGTTTTGTTCATTGTGATGACAAGGTTTAGATCCCTAGAGCGTGTGGCTCTGAGGGATTGAGATTTCTGTAAGAGAAGCATGTCCAACAGCTCAGGGTTTGACATGGCCTTGTATGTTAAGCAGAGATCACCTCTGAGTAGATGATATGCCACAGAGTATAGCTGGTGTTTTTTTAGATGGTCATCATATGGCATCTGCTTTAGGCCTGTGATTCTTTTGGTGTGGTATTTCTGTGGCCTTTCCAGGTGTCGCAGATGTCTTGTGAGGTACATACCAAACGGGGTGTTATATTCTCTAATGGGTATAATGAGGGATGAGTACAGTGGGACAATGACCTCCTTTTTTCTGGATGAAAAGCTCTTAGTGATGAGGTGTGCCACATAGAAGGATTTCCTGACTGATGTGGTGATGTGGTTATCAAAGGTGAGACCACTGTCCATCTGTGTCCCTAAGTCTCTCATCAAACTTTCGGTGTTTAGTGTATTGTCATCTATATGGTAATTCACGGATACTTGTTTTTTCCCAAAGGGGATAACTATACATTTCTTGGCATTAAGCTTGAGCCCATGCCTCTGGCACCAAGCATCTGTTTCTGTAAGGCCCTTTTGTAGAATATCCACATCACTGGGGGATTCAATAATGGCTCCCAGTTTGCAGTCATCTGTGAAATTTGTTATCCAGAGTCCCGTAGTGTTGGCCTGTACTTCAGAGAAGTAGATGCCAAACAAGAGCGGTCCCAGGACTGAACCCTGAGGTACTCCACTTGTCACTTGTCTGGAGCTGGATTTGGAGTTGGCTACTTTTACAGTCTGGGTTCTTTCAGTAAGCCAGTTGGCAACCCATTGAGTGGCGTAGGAATTTATGCCCAGCTTAGTAAGTTTATGATTCCAGAGTGGGGGATGATGTTGAAGGCCTTGGCGAGGTCCAGATAGGCTGTGTGGATCACCTTACCCTCGTCCACAGCTCTGGAGACTGATTCGAAGAAGTCAGTCAGGTTCAGGAGACAAGATTGGCCCTTCATGAACCCAAACTGGGTGGAGTCCAGTGTTTGAAGGTTGCCAATGTCTTTGTTTATAAGTTCCATGATAATGCGTTCCATGCCCTTGCAGATCAGGCTCATCAGACTGATGGGACGGTAGTTACCGGGATCGAAGGTGGATCCCCCCTTGTGGAGTGGGATAACTGTAGCTGTGCACCACTCAGTGGGCACAAAGCCTGAAGTGAGGCTATGATTAAACATGACACTTAGGTGAGGTGCCAGTTCATTTTGTAGTTCATGTAGTACACAGCCTGGGATGTCATCTGGTCCCATGGATGCTGTATTCTTAGCTTTGGAGAGTGCGGTTTCTATCTGTGTGGCTGTGATTACTGGAATTTGGCAATCTTTTGGTATTGAGATGGGCCCTTTAGGGGGTGAGAGGGGGGTGAAGTTAGCACTAAATTAATCTGCCAGGATATTGGCAATATCCTTGGGAATTAGTATATTTAATGTCATTCTGTTGTAGCTCAGAGCAGATCTGAGCATTGTCATTTAGATTCTTGACATAACTATAGAATGTCTTGTGGTTGTCTTTGGAATCTTTGGCAATTTTATTTTCATAACTTGCTTTTGAGGATTTTATGATGGATCTCAGCTTCTTACTGAGGCTGGTAACGGAGTTTTTTATGCATCCTGGAATTTTCCTCTTTTCTGCAACAGTTTCTTCCTTCTGTTGTATAGTTTGTTTATGGCAGGGGACCACCAGATTGGCTTCCTTTTTTTGGAGGAGAGCATCTTGATTCTATTTGGGATGGCACGATTCATGCACGAGTGGATGTGCTCGTACAGTGCCTTAGTGTAGGATGCAGCAGTCGAACTTTCAGATCCCGTCTGCATGGGTGTCATGAAGTTTGTCACTTCTGACTTGAGTAGCATGAAATTGGCTTTGGAGAAGTTTTTTACAGAAGTTTCCTTGCTGGGGGATGGGGGTGGGATGTGGATGTCAAGGGTGATATGCTTATGGTCAGACCTGACCAATGAGGGGGTGACTACTGGTGTGGAACATCTATCTCCCATGTTGGTAATGACCAGGTCTAGGAAATTGGAGCACCTGGTGGGACAAAGGATTAGTTGATCCAGGGTGTTGGAATTTATGAATTCCAAGAACCACTTTGAAAAGGTGTTGGTACCCGAGTAGTTTTCCCAGTTAATGGCAGGGTAGTTGAAATCACCCAGTATTAGGATGTTTGGTTGTATCTTAATATTTTCCAGTATGTTTAGAAAGATGTAGTGAGAATCTTGGGGCATGGTGGGGTATCTGTAGCAAGCTACAATTTGGATTGCAGTCTTACCTAGTGTTAGTTGAACCTGGAAAATTTCAGAGGCATTGTGTTGGGCAACTAGCCTGGAGGTGTAAATATCCTTGGTGAATATGGACACTCCCCCACCTTTAGTGTTTAGGTCTTGGTTTGGTGGCCGAAAAGTGTGGTAAAAGTTGTAGCCTGGTATTGCAGGGGTGCTCTCTGGAGCCTTGAACCAGGTCTCAGTTACTGCACAGATATCGATGTTCTCCATTTTTAGGAGTGCCTCGAGAGAGAGTGCATTTTGAGGTTTAGTCTTCTAGCATTGAGTAGCATTACCTTCAGATTCTGCATGCTTGAATCTGTTACGGTGGTGGTTTTGTCCTTTGAACCTTGCATAAAAAATGCACTATAGGGGTGGCAAGAGCTTTAGCCAGTAACCTGAATCCCAGGCGTGACAGGTACAGACCATCTCTGGCAAAGCATCATGGTTTGTCGATCATGTCTTCCCAGGCAGACAGATGAAGGATACCCTTTGAATGACACCAGAAGCTTAGCCAATTGTTGAAGTCAAATCATTTTGTCCTTATACTGTGGTATCATTCTGGGCGAAGGCAGGATGCTACTCAGGGCTAGGGTCATACCTGCCTGGGCCACATGATCCGAGAGCTCTTCCATGTCTCTTTTCATGTAATCCAGGGAGGTACATCTCAAGTCATTCACTCCATCATGGACAATGACAGAGTCATATTTGTACTTGTTGTGGAGTGACTTGAGTGCATGCGTTATGTGGTGGATCCTGGCACCCGACAGGCAGCTGACTGTAATTTTCTCCTTCTTCAGCCTGGTGAGTGGGACATCCGTGTGCCTGACTATAGAGTCACCTATGACTAAAGTGTTGGGTACATTGTCTTGTTTTAGGGGCTGTTGCTGGGTGGCACACTGGTGTTGTGAGCTATGTGTCACTTTGGTTGTGACTGGTGTTTGTTTGCGTTTCAGCTTCGGAAGTCCTTGTTGCTTGGGCAGATTAATGTTAAGGGCCTCTGCATATGTGGGTTTAGTGTTGCTATGTGTGGGTGTTGATGGTGTGGGGTTTGAAGGGTTATGTGTTGCTTGAGGTGTAGAGCAGGTGTTAACCTTCTCCTCTTGACTATCTAGCACAATCTTGGCTGTAGAGAGCTTTGCTTCCAGTTTGGCTATGTAAGTGCATCTATCGCAGGTTGTAGTGTTGGGTGGTAGAATAATGTTAATTATCTGTGAACACAGGGTGGAGCTAAGAACTAAATCTTCTGTTTAAGGGGTAAAATAAAACATTTTCAGGCTTTACTGGAAAAGCTCACTACTCTGCCATAGACTGCTGTGAAGGAAAGGTTAGTTTGTTTTTGCTTTCTTGCAATTTGTATTGCTTCACTATCTTCTATGATGTATACTGTGGTGTATTTTCTTAACATCATGTTTTACTTGTATTTTGCTTTCAATTGCATATTTAAACTAGGAAAGAGACTAGAGATGTATATTTTGTGAGTCACATAACAATTAAAATCTTCCCCACTCTCACACCCTAATGCTGTTGTGTTTTCAAACTCGACTGTCCCTGCAGTTGCCCACCCCTTATGTTAATTTGGCCACATATTTCCTTCCCTCTCCTCTTTCTTTGACTATGGTCAGTAAGCATGAAATTATACTTTTCTTAAATCACCCCCCTTCAGCTATTTAAATTCATTGGCCATCCCACTGTATTCCATACATCCAGAATAGTAAGTGCCCACCTCCTTCAAATCCTGCTCTTTTAAAATTAGTGGCTTTCTCCTTAGAGTGGTAAAGCTTGAGTTACCCCCTCTTTCACATCTAACTGTAACTCTTAGGATATTAACCCATTCTCCCATATTACCTTTAAAATCTACAAGGCTACCAATTATTGGAGAGAACAAATTCTGCCTCTCAATAGTCATGTTGGGTTTAGTGCTTCTATTTTGCTCCTAGTGAGAAAAGAAGCATAGGGACATTATTTCCTGGAAAATGCTGCTTCAGGATGATAACTGCTTCACAGGTGCCAGCTTGGAATTTGTGTTAATATTTTGTTCCTGGTGAGAGAATGAGCAGGGAGCACTGATTTTTCTCTGATTGGGAAGTTAATGTCTGTGTGAGACTTTCCTGATTACTCTAGTTGCTAATGAAGGCATCTACCAGGGAAAGGCTGCAACAAGCCTACAGACCCCTACATCATTTGGCGCAAGACTGTTGATCACCAAAGAGTCTCTGGCCTATTTCTCATATTGGGATTGGTACTACTGTTTTGTTTCTGGTGACAGTAACAGGAAGTTGCATTGAGACCAGCACTAGTAGTAGCCAGCCAATAGCCACTCAAGCAAATCCCCTCTTTTAATCATTCTTTTAAGGCTAATCCTTTCTTTTCACTAAGTACTGCTCAATTAGCTACTGTCTAAAATAATTTCAGAATATCTCCCTAAATACTTCATCCATAAATTGTCAGGGTCGACTTTAGTAGCTTCCCCTCAGGTGTTTGGTAGTGCCCTGTATAGACTCAGGCACCATGAGCTGACATTCTTGCCTGTAAAAACACCCTTGAAATTTCACCAATACCTAGTTGCGTACAGGGCAACTAGTTTGCTGTGACAAGCACAGACCCCAGAGTTGTAAACCAGGTACTCCTGGCTTTACTTTATATTCTCACCACAACTGTCTAATCAATAAAAAAGGCCTGTTGCCATGGATATGAACTTTCTCACTGTCAACGTTACCAGATTAGTTGATATGGAAATCTTGAGGCAATGTAGAAATTGCCTCATGTTTACTGACAACCAGCTAATTCTCAAACAAACTGATAAGGTATGTGAGAGATGTATTTACACAATATCACTGGAGGCAAGGCTTTAACATAAAAGCACTCCTAATGTCAGTCAGGTTGCCGGTAGTACACACGTTGCACCCATCACACACAGTTCAAAGCAGACACACAGACCTACATATGCTGAGGCACTTAAATGTAACCTTCCTAAACCCGAACGTCCTCCTAGATAAAGTACACATAACAAATACCTTCAGCATCCCTGAATGTACTCTTTCAAAACTACACCCACATCAACACATACAGTTACATCTCATGGAACCTCTACAACTAAGCCCATGCAGCAAGCCACCAAACAATCCAGCATTCTGATCATTGCAGACTCTGTTGTGAGGCACACTGATGTCCCTCTTACCAGGCTAAGAAGAAAATAATGGTCAGTTACTTATCAGGGGCCAGGATCCACCACATTATGCACACACTCATGTCACTGGACCATAAATTCCAGCATTACTCAATTATAGTCCATGTGGATGTAAATGGCCTGAGACATACTTCCCCAGACTATATAAAGAGTGACATAATGGGACTCATGGAATATGCTTCTCATGTTGGTATGAGCCTAGCACTGAGCAGCATCTTAACTTCTTCAAGGATGATGCCACAATACAAACAGAAACTGACTGAGTTTAATAATTAGCTTAGTTTCTGGTGTCATTGTAAGGGGATTCTGTATTTGTCACCATGGAAGGAGATTGTCCAACAGACCATGCTGCTTTGCTAAGGATGGTCTGCACCCCTCCCCTCTTGGCTTTTGAATATTAGCTAAATCATTGTCCTCCCTATAGTGCCTTTGTAGGCAATGCCAAACTGAAACAGTTCTGACATAGTGAATCAAAACCAAGAAAATCTAAAGGTGTTACTGTAGAAGTCTAAACAAGAATCTTTACTTTCTGCAAGTTCTCCTCACCCTAGTGAACGCCGACATCTGTCAACCAGTGAGACATGGTTTAAAGTCACAGAGACCACACCAGCAGTGCAAGGGTACAATGTCTTCTACACATTTAGACCAGCTACTACACTGATAAAGATTAAAGGTGGAGGCGTCTCAATTTACATCAAAAATAAATATACCTTAAGACTGGTTAAAAAAAGGCAATGCATTTGAGCTTCTCCACATTCAAATTACCATATGGAAAATCCCATACCACTTCCCTGCAAGCTATAAGTCTCCCTCCATGACCTAGGAAACCCAAAGTATTTATTTAAGCTTACTAGAAGCACCATCCAACCTAATAGCATATTCATGGGTGACATTAACTACCCCACTAGCATACCTCTCAAATGTCCAGATTTTTTGCAGAATGTTAAGATTTTTTACTCATATTTTTGGTCTGTTCCTCATACAATTTGTGATCTTCTGGATTTCTGTGGCAAATTAGTGAGGACTGAATTCACTACATAATTACAGGCATTTGAGTTTTAGACTTCATATCCTTCAGAAAATGCATGATAACACAAGATCTATTATTCTAGCAACTTTCTAAGTTTATAAAAACAGTATTTAAAATTTGTCCCTATTGGGGGGCTTTGTCCCCATTTACTTTGGCTTTGTCCAGATTTTTTTTGTGTCATGAGGTTGAGAGCTATGCCCACTAGTAACTGGGAATCATATACAACACTAAATGTGCAGGCACAGAGACGCCTGGATTTTGTAAACACAAACTTCCTGGACCAGAATGACAGTATACCGACCAGGGGAGCAAACATACTGGATCTGGTCCTCACTAATATGGAAGAGTGCTGCATGCCCTGTAGTGTAATGTCTTGACTGGTAAGGTCAGACCCCAAAAAGGTCTTCTTTGGAGTGCAAATAAAACCACAGAACCCCAGCTAAACCTAGAATGTTCAGAGCTACTCTAAGGCTAACTTCCTACTACTAAGTGATAACCTGGCAAAATTTCAAGCCTCCATAAACCCTGAGAACACTGCTGCCTACATGGAACTGTTCACAGAAACCCTATGCAAACATGTTAATAGCTGCACAGAGGCAGGTGTACCCACATAGAAAAAGCACAGAACTAAGTCAAAAAACAAGTCACCCTGATGGAATCACATCATCAATAGGCTGTATAACAGAAGGAAGAAAATTATGGCAAAAATTAGGAGGTGTAGCCCCCAGTAGGATAAAAGCACTCTCATCAAACTAAACAAACAACTCAGAAGATGAAGTCTACCAAAACCAAATTTGAGGTACATTTAGCTTCCTAGGCCAAGGACAACCACAAGGCATTCTTTAGCTCTGTCCACATCCTCAATGGCAATACGCAATTGTGTGCAGAGCTCATTGTTAATGGGGCCTCTTATACTGATCCAGAGGATATAGCAAACCTACTGGCAGACAAATTCAACTCTCACTTTAACCCTCTCTCCCCCTTAACCTCCCCTCTCTAAATACCATCAAATAGAACCCTCCCCCATTATCATTAGGGAACAGGTCCTCAATGTTCTCTGTCTAAGGCCAAGAACACTGCATTGATGGGCCCAGACAATATCCCAGGATACCTTCTAAACAGCATGAGAAAAGACCTGTCAGGTCCTCTGGACTGCCATTTAATTGTAGCCTCCAAACAGTCTTCATGCCTCATGAATAGAGATCAGCAACAGTCATCCCTCTGCAGAAAGGTGAGCCATCTACAGACCCATTAGTCTCACCAGTTCCATATGCAAAGCCATAGAAAGAATTATCATGGAAATGATCAGTAATGGCATAGGAAACTTCCAAACTTTGGACCCACCCAAATTTGGCTTCATCAAGGGCAGGTAATGCCTTCACAAAATATGGACTTCTTTGAGATGGTCACCAAAGCCACTGATGAGAGCAAAACAGTTCACACTGACTACCTTGACCTGACCAAGGCATTTGACACAGTGCCCAACTTGGCAACTGTTAATAAACTCAAGAGGTAGGTATAAACACTTATGTCACCCAGTGGATAGCCAGCTGTCTCACACAGAGGAACCAGGAAGTTAGAATTGGGGAGTCCACCTCTACAAAGAGGCCAGTCACAAGTGAAGTCTTTCAGGAATTGGTCCTGGGACCACTCCTTTTTGGCATTTACTTCTCTGAAGTCCAGGTCAATGTCAGGGGTCTCTGTCCAAATTTACAGAAGCTTGTAAATTAGGAGCAGTCACAGAATCCCCCCAACACTAATGTTCTCCAGGAAGGGCTGACACAGGCAAATTACTTGTGTCAGAGTCATGGACTGAAAATAAATGCCAAGAAATGCATAATAGTATCCTTTGGGAAGTCATCCACCCATGGTAGCTATCATATTGATAACACACCCTAACAGTCAGCTCAGAAGGCAGGGACTCGGGGACAGACATAGACAGTTATCTAGCTTTTGATCATCATGTGTCTACAGTAGTGAGGAAATATTTCTATGTTGTGCAAACAAAGGAAAAGCATCAATGTCCAAGGTAGTCATTGTTTCACTATATTCAGCCTTCATCAGTCTTATCATTCAGTACAATGCCCCCTTTAGCATGTACCTAACCAGGCAAGTCCAACAACTGGAACGTCAGCAGAATACAGAGCATAATAATATCCTATGTAGACTGCCTCAAAGCCCTATCCCTGTATTCTGTCTCCTACAGGCTGACGAGGGGAGATCTATACCTGGCATACAAGGCACTGCCAGACCCCACCAGACCCCATCTTGATGGATTTCCTGCATATCTGCAAAACAAACAGCACCAGAATTAGCATTTCTAAAGACTTAAACCTTGCCTGTGATATAAATAGAACCTGATGGAGAGACAGGTATGTATTCCCTTCTCTAGAACAGCCTCCACATCCATGTGAAGCAGAGTTCCTCCCTAACCCAATTCAAGTATAACTTGGATAACTGGATGGGGAA
Organism: Protopterus annectens; assembly: GCF_019279795.1. Classification (NCBI taxonomy): domain Eukaryota; kingdom Metazoa; phylum Chordata; order Ceratodontiformes; family Protopteridae; genus Protopterus; species Protopterus annectens. The sequence goes on from NC_056735.1 coordinate 1,901,052,492, forward strand.
GAGAAAATTCATCTCTGGTTTGGCACCTATGTCTCTAATGGATACAAGCAGCCTGTAAATGGTTCATCTCTCAGGAACCTGCTTGTAAATGTTTCATCTCCCAAGCCCCTGCTTACACTTATCAAGGGTACCAGAACTTGTCAGAAATTTGGAACATAGGAGATTACTAGGCTATCGACCCAGAGGTCATTTTAAGCCTAGCCATTTCATCTCAATGTAATACCATAGAAATGCTAGTCAGTACCCAAGACCGCATTTAGTGATGACTGCTCATGTCCAGGAGGGCTGATGGCTTGATCCCAAGAAAGAATTTACGGTGCCCCATCCACTCATCCAGGTTCCTCTTGAATAGTGTCATAGAGATGCTCTATTTCACATGAATTGGTAGCCTGTTCCAAAGATGAGGCAGTTGCTGGGAGATAAATCTGTCCCTCCACCATGTCCTATTTAAGTTGCAGGCCATATTTAGGTCCCTGAATGGGTAGCCCTAGTCCCATTTGATTTACAGATATGTAGCAACTTCATTAAGTTTGGGTCTTGGATTGCTCTGTAGGTCAGGTATAAGTTTCCCCTAAGAAGTCTATACAATATGGAGTATAGTAACAGGGACTTTAGTCGGTCTGTGTGAGGCAAATGCTAAAGCCCCTTGATCTTCTTTGTTAGAAGCCTCTGAGGTCTCTTTAATTTCTGCAGGTGCTTAATACGGTACATGCTAAACTCAATAATAGGCTGGATAAGTGCCGAATATAAGGGGGTTATAACTTCTTTTGCTCTTGAGGCAATGTGCTACATAGAAAGCTTTCCTGACTACAGCTGACACATGGTGATTGAAGTTAGGTTTGCAGTCAACTTGTGATCCCAGGTCCCTTACCTCGTCATGGGTACTTAGGGTATTGTTGATTTGATAGTGTGAGGGGTCATTGTTTGTGCCAAAATGAAGGATGATGCATTTCTTTGCATTCATTTGAGACTAATACAGCAGTTGTTGATCTGCATGAGACCCTTCTGGAGTATATTGCATTAATTAGGGGATTCAATGATTGCACCTAGTTTGCAGTCATCTGCAAACTTGGTGAGCCACAAACTCTTAAGTTTGAACATGAACTTCTGAGAAGTATGTACAAAACAGTAGGGGGCCCAGCACTGACCACCTGTGGCACCCCTCTGGTAACAGGTCTGCTGGCTTATGGTGTTACTCATTTTGAAAGTGTGTGTCCGGTTTGTAAACCAGTTGGCAACCCATCTTACAATGCAGGTGTTTACATTCAGTTTTCTAAGTTTATTCATAATGCCTGAATGTGGGACTGTGTCGAAAGCCTTTGCCAGGTCAAGGTATGCTGTGTGGACAGATTTGCCATTGTCGATGGCCTTGGCCACATTTTCAAAGAAATCCACCAGATTTAACAGGCAGGATTTGCCCTTCATGAAGCCAAATTGGGTAGGATCCATGGTTTTGAGGTAACTTATGTCTTTATTTATGAGGTCCATAATGCTACATTCCATGGCCTTACAGATGAGGCTGGTCAGGTTTATGGGTCTGTAATTTCCCCAGATCTGTTGCTAGGCCACCTTTGTGGAGGGGAATAACTGTTCCTGGTTTCCATTCCACAGGAACAAAGCCTGTGGTTAGGCTATGATTGAAAAAGGTACTTATTGGTGATGCTAGTTCATGTTTTAGCCTGTTTAGAAGACAGCCTGGGATGTCATCTGGTCCCATTGAGGCTGCGTTTTATGCCTTGGACAAGGCTTTGAGGACCTGCTCTTCAGATAAGTAGGGTGGGGAAGAATTTGGGGGTAGGTTTGTTGTAAGTTAGGAGGGGATAAGGGAGTGAAGTTTTCGCCCAACCTATCTGCTAGCAGGTTTGCTATATCTGTGGGGTCATTATGTTTGATACCGTTGGCACTAGTTTTGCACATGCTTGGCCCTACCCTTTAGGTTATGTACGCTATAAAAGGCCTTATAGTTATCCCTTGGCTGTACTTGCTAAGTTTGTCTCAAAGGAGCCCTTGGAGGATTTGACAAGTTGTCTTATTTGCCTTTTGAGGCTGAGGGAGGTGCTTTTCCATTGTTGGGGCCTTGCCACTGTTTTCTTGGACAGCAACTTTTTTCCATTTATTGTAAAGTTTGTTGATGCTGGGTGTCCATCACTGGAGCTTGGTTTACTCAGGGCTTTGGCTTTGATTCTTTCTGATGCCGCTGAGTTTATACACTTATGCAAGTGAATGTACAGGTGGCTTTAGTGTAGGCTTCAGCACAGTTACCACTTCCAGCTTGGGGTGGGGCTTGGAATGCATTTATACCTTCACATAGGAGGGCATAGTTTGCCTTGGTGAAGTTTTTTTGTCTCATTTCACCCTTTTTGAGCTCTGGTGTTAGTGCCAGCTCGAAGGTGACTGATCTGTGGTCAGTTTTAACTAATGAGGGTCTGACAGTTGCGGCAATGCATCTGTTTGACATGTTGGTGAGGACCAGATTCAGAATGTTTGTTCCCCTTGTTGGGGGTATGGACAATTTGTTCCAGGGCATTTGAATTAACAAAGTTAAGGAACTTTTGCACTAGTGAGTTAGGGCTAGCATAAGTTTCCCAGTTGATGGTGGGATAATTGAAATCCCCTACAGTGTGTCCAGTAAAATGTGGATTGTCTTTAGTTTGGTCAAGTAGGCTTCTTGGGCGTTGTGACCCATGGAGGGGGATCTATAACTGCTTATGACTTGAATGGGGGTCCTACCCACTGTAATCTGGACCTGGAGTAACTCCATGAAGCTGCCTAGTCTAACTAGACGGGAGGTGAATTTATCTCTAATATAGATTGAAACATTGCCTCCTTTGGTTTTCACACATTCATTTTGCAGTCTAAAACCTATGTAGTTGTCATGCTTATACGTATAATCCTTGGCTTACATGGAAGAATACACTGTAAAAATGTAAGGTTCTGAATGTTGAGACCTTACATGAAATATACAGTGATGAAAAATATGCACCCACAACTAGTTTTCTGTTCTCTAAAGCCATAATTTAAAAAGAGAGGCTTTAATTTATGTTTCTGTCTCTTTAGTCAGTCTGAAAGAAGTAGTGGGAAACTAAGCATACAATACAGAACAGTGAGTTCATTCTTTCCACACATTATCCTTTAAGGACAATATGCTGGTGGAATAGGAAAACTCCTGTGGATTGTGAGTGGTTTGAACATCTGCTGTCTAGTGGTGTCCCTCCATGCCCATGCCTTCCCCCAGGCTGACCTTCTATACCTGTTTCCTCAGCTCAGCAAAAGCTCTATCAACCTCCTCATAGTAACCAACTTCATCTACTAGCAGTCTCACTATGCTCTAAACAGATTTCTTCTACTCTTTGTGCTCCCTATTTCTTTCTAACGTCATCATACTTAAAATACAGTTCTTGGTAAATTATGCATATTCCTTGGTAAATTATGCATATTCCTGTTTATAATATTACAGGTCAAGTAAATATTACGGTGCATACAACTAACTGTCCTTCTACTACATTTACATGTTAAAAATGTTTTTTTTTTCTCTGTAAGCTAAATGTTTTTTGTATTTGTTCTTTGTATATGTTAAATGGCTTAGCTGTATATTAACAGACTGTGGAGCTTTTCTCCCTGGGCCTCCACTGAAAATGGACATGCATCCAGTTGGATACTCCTGGTCAACAAATGTAAAATAAATAAATAATTTCTCTCTCTCTCTCTGATCTAACCAACCAGATTATTCTAGCAGCAGGGACACCAGCCAAAGGCCTAGTTGTCAAACAGCTGTTTCCATCATGCGGGAGGTACACTTGTCCTACGTGCATGTAAATGTGCATGAATGCATGCTGCATGCCACTGCACATTTAAGTGCCTAGGGAATTTTAGGACATAAAACGTTTCTCTAGAATCTAAAGCCATAGGTAAAACTGATCTTCTTAGAGCATGAAACAAAAACATGCAAAATAAATCTGAGAGAAATATTAAGACTAACTTACATGATAAAAGAAAACAGGGCTGGTGTGAACATTAACTGCAATGGTAAGAATTTTCATACACACAGACAGTGGCACAGTATTGAAATGACAATACAGGAAATCATCCAGCCTTACACATGAAGCTGATATTTATAAACTGGCATTAGCTTGGATTATCCAACAACAACTGCTAGAAATATTACTTCGGTGAGTCCTTGTGGTTGCTTTTTTCTCTACCATTTGACTATAAATAAATAATTCCATAAATCGTGGTTATAATCAAACAATATGAACCAAGATTATAAATCATATGTACAACATTCCCAAATGCTTCTTTTGTGCTTTTAAGACACGTAGGCAATTATAACAGGTCTATATTATATTCTCGAAAGCCGACAATGTCAAATCTGCCATTGTCGACACGAGAATATCGAACACTCAGAATCTCAAGCGTGTAAATGGAAATCTCTGTAAGGGGAGATTTCCATTTACTGCAATGTAGTGCGGTCTCAGGGTTGGTATATTTAAGCAGCGGGGGTGGGGGGTGTAGGGGGCTTGTCCCCCTGCTTAAACCCGTAAGGGTACTTTTTTCTTTTTTTTGTTTTTGTCTTTTTATAAGGCTGATGATTGAAGACATCGACCATATGGTGCCGACCATATGTTATTCGATGTTTTCAAATGTCGATCTTATAATATAGACCCATTATAACACGTATTCTGAAATTATCCAAATATTGAGAGATATGCTCATTAAGTGATGCAATAAATTAAATTGTAGGGCACTAGGACAGACTTTGACAAACATGCTTATTTTAGAATTGGAGAGAAATAATGCCTCACTGAGAAACATTAACAAACAAAAAGCCTTTGTGTGCCTTAATTCATTCTGCAGTGATAGTTATAGCAATTAGATCAAACAAAATATTCCTGAACAGGCATACAGGGATTAAAAATCACTCTAGAACTGAAGAGCTCCCATACTCTGTTTATAGACTTTATGAAGACATTTCAGATTACACTGTATGACCACAGCACTAACCTAGATAGACAGATTGATATGGAGAATATACTGAGAAGTAGCAAGTATGAACAGGAGTCTTATATGGAAATTAATAGTACTATATTTCTGTTGTGGAGATACATGTAGAAACTAAAATTCCTGCTGACATTTATTTAAATCGGATGTGAGTAGCACTTTAATATATTTAGTCACAGTACACTTAATGCTGTGCTTGACAGCTTTTATATTTTATGATATGGATAAACTTAAGATAGCAGGATGTAAAAATATGCTTCTTAGTAAAATGCTAAATATGTTTCTCTTGAGGGTAATGCTAACAGCTGGTGTATCACTGGTTTTATATCCCTTAAGAGGATGTTAACACTTCTGCAATGTGCAAATTTATGATTTACACTGAACATGTCTTTGTCATTAATACACTGGTATATGCTGTGATAAGCTATTATATCAACTAGATTTTATAATTTGTTTTGGCAAATCCCTATACTGATTCAAGGCAATTACCTTGAAAGCAGCTGTGAATAAAAATAATCTGGGAAATGGGATGTTTGGAATGTGATTTATAACAGAGGTTGTTATTACTACAATTAATTTTATTTTGACTTCACATTCTTTTCCTTTTTTTTAAATTTCACACAACAGCAATTTTTTGTCTGGGATGCAAAAATATATATGGCTACTTTAGTATTGCTGTCCAATTATATGTATTGCTAAAAGAGTCTGTATAGCATTTTATAAAAAATACATTCCAGTTTAAATTCCTAATAATCTAAATATTTGACTTTTTCAGCACATGGTGATGACATATTAATTACATCAGCTATGGCCTTAGAAGGATGCTTGCTGCATTACAGAACTGAAGACAAAGAGTGGCACGAGTTAATGGTATGGTAGGAAACTCTGATAAATTATTATGATAGATTTATTTGACTACTTATCACGGAAAACAAAAAAGGATCTTGTGGTAATATATTGGATGTAAAAACAATGATTTTCCTCTGCTGTCCATTAACAAGTAGAATTACAAGTATGAGTTGCTAGGTGCAGAGGCAAAAGCATTTGAAATGGTAGCCTATAATTTGTAAGACAGCCCCAAAGAATGGTGGTGTCTGGAGTACACAGGTTTGAGCAAGCTAGTAGCACAATACAATGTTTGATTCAGCGTTAACTAATATGTTTAACAACTTCCACGAAGAGGACACACAAGGCAGTAATTATTCTGTTATAGGTAATACTGATCTCTACTGTAATTACCCACTGAAAATGCTTAAGAAAACCTGGAAAACTGTCCACAGCTATAAGACTGATGCCCTGGCACAGATATGTAAAGCATACCTCTCAACTGTCCTGATTTTTCCAGAATGTCCAGATTTTTGTCTCATATTTTTGGTCTGTTTCTCATGAAATTGTGGTTTTCTGGCAATCATTGGCAAATCCTTGATGACTGAAGTCAGACAATAATGAGAGGCATTTGAGTTTCAGATTTCGTACCCTTTAGAAAATCCAAACTTGAAAGAGAAACATTTTATTTAAAAATTATCCTATTTTTCAGCCTTTGTCCTCCCATTATTTCTGGTTGTGTTCAGATTTCTTGCTCTAAGAGGTTGAGAGGTATGATTGTAAAGCCAAGCAGAAATAAAAGTCAAGTGCTCATAAACTACTGTCCCATCTGATATCTTAAAGGGGCTGGTGGTGGTAGATATGGGGGTTATGATGGAGGAAGATGGTAGGCCTTTCAGTTGGAAAAAGAAAAATTACTTGGGAAGGGATGTTTTTTGTCAGTGATCTGAAAGTATGAAGACAAAGAATAAAGACACAAGTACAGCAAGCAACTTTCTGGCTGCATTTAGGGGACTTAATGAGCAGAAACAATGAAATCACACTGTCACTGAAGAGATGTTTGATGTGGGTAGCTCTAGTGTATGGTACACCCTAGCTCAAATTCCTGAAAAGGCAGGATACAGTCAATATGGTGGTGACAAAAGTGGTTAACAGACCGAATGAGACATACGAGGGTGCGCCATATAACACATTTGCTTATAAACCAGCATGAGATATCAGACACTACTGACCATAGAATAATAATATATCTATATATAGGGTTTTCTTTAGTTCCAGTAGAAAGAAGTCACACAATAGCACTCCAGTACACTGGCAGAGAGGAGGTTGACAAGGGTGGGAATGAAAGACTGGAAAAAAAGAGGCAAAAGTCCTCAGGAAATGTTGCCTTAATATACAGATTGCAAAAAAAGAAATATTCTTAGACAGGTTCAAGAAGAAAGATCAGTACTCAGGAGTCACAAGACTGTACTGCAGATATTTGAGCTGTTTTACCCAATTCATATTTGCTACTGCATGCTGAACTAAGAAATATTATGGCAGGTACTACCTGCCATTCAATTACCTTGCTGTCATTATGACATAATTCTTCTAGCCATGGCATTTCAGGACATACCTTGAAAATTATAATGATAGTGTCCTTGTCACAAATTTTCTGTCATCTTATTTTTTTTCTTTCACATTATCTGGAGGGATATGGAATTCTACAACCATGTTCTGTTGCATAAACTTTTGGTGGAAAAAACTTTACCACATTCATCCCACTGAATCTGTTGGATTAACCAAGGTTGGTGGCTCAAGCCTATGTACCAAACAAGTCTAATGGTGTGCAGTAATAGATATGGACTGTCTTTTCTTCAGTTTACACCTCTTGCTAGAGATGAATGTTATCTCTAGTTTGCACCTCAGAAATGAAATGAAATGCACTAGTTATATGCTACCCAAAACAACTTAACTTTCTGTAGATGGGACAGAAAATATAAGGCCACAGTGTATACTCTCATCAAAACATGTACTGTGATATGTCAGGTGTATGCTATTACATTTTTCATAAGGATATAATATTAAGTCATTGCAGAACAGTAACATATATTTAAAGCTGTACTATTTATTTTTGTCTGCTTAACTTTTGATGCAGTTCACTTCTTAAATATCTAGTAGTGCATTTTGGCCAAACTCAGTGATGCTCATGCATGAAAATATAATATGTGATCTAAGTTGGGAGAAAGATATCTCAAGTCCATGTCTTCCAGTGTGATTTAACAACTATGGTATGTGGTGTGGAATGTCACACGTCTAAGCAGCTTACACACATCTTGCATTCCATGGCATTTTATGAAAAATAAGCTTAAACAGTATAAGACAAACAGATGTAAATATTTTGCGAGCAATAAATGCTATTAAAACTGTAACATAGCTATTTTATCAGAAACATTCCTTCCAGTGATAACAGACAATGCATGTATAGTCTTATAGATAAATACTGTGATATACTATAATGTAAACAAATCCCAAATTCTGTTTTTTTCTAACCTTTCACAAACATATTTTCATGTCTTGAAAACTATGCAACCTAGGCAAAAATAAGAAAGAACAAAATAAAAATGAAAACAAATGCACTTTATTCATCTCCTTTTACTGTATTTGTGTTTCTTCCCACTATATAACTTTATTTTGCTTTTGCTGCTTGTTCTTAAAAGTATTTAATTGCATTTATTCTGCTGCATTTATTACTGTTTGTTAGTAGCCTGATTAAATTGTAACTGTTATTCTAAGCATTTTGGTTTAAGCAATTGGGCTTCAGGCCAGCTGTTTTACATTAGGAAGGTTTGTGGTCTACCCTCTTGTGGCAGGAGAGGTAGCTTACATCCTTCTAAGTTGGGAATTGTTGGTTGAAGGCTTAGTGTGTTTGTTATTCTAAAAGTGTCTTAGTTCTGGTTTAAGCACTTGGGCTTCAGGTCAGTTGTTTTACATTAAGAAGGTTTGTGGTCTACACTCTTGTGGGAGGAGATTGTAAATTCTGTCCTACTGAGCTGGGAACTGCGGGTTGAAGGCTTATTGTGCCTGCTTATTTGAACTGTTTCTTTCTGAAATTGGTGCACAGTGTTTGCTATAGCATAGACTAAATTCAGACCTGCTGAATCTAGCACTGTTTGTATAACCTGAGTACTAATCCAGGCTATATTTTTTGGAGAGGGTTCGCCTGCACCCTAGTGGTAGAAGTGTGCAGTTAGATCTTGTCTGATTGAAGGTTGCTGGAAGAGGGCTCAGTTATGAACTTTTTTGTTGTTTAATTTGTTTAAATCACTTTGCTCTTGTTTGCTACAGTTACATTTAAGTGTGTATCTGCTCTCCAGTGCTAAATTGACCTAAACAGAGTTTAAATATCTTTAGCATAGTCTGGTTACAGGTTTTGCTGTATCCAACTCTGTTTGTGTGATTTCTGTGTTTTTTGCTACAACTCCTTGTGTTGGCCGGGGCCTGCCTGCACTTAGTGGGAGTAAGTGAACTGGTTGGAAATGGTCTGGCGTACGGTGATCAGCTAAGAGCTCAGGGACAAGGGTTGATTGGTCAGTTCCAGTGTTTCTATTTTACTTTTGTTTTTGTGGTATTTAAACCCTGAATTTGCATGGGTTTGTGCTTGTTAGGGTGTCACACACTGCCACTGCACTGTTTTAACTATTTGCAAGGTACATCATCTGCATTTTTCCCTTAGCAGCACTCCTGTGTAACTGGCACCCTCACCTGCAGCTACTGTATTGATTTTATCCAGCCCTACTCATACCTATAGATACTCTCCTAAGATAGTACCCAGTCTACTATCCCTGACCTCTCTTCCACAGATTCTGACTACCACGGATAGACAATTTCCTTTGGTTTCTCCTGCTAGTTTGGTTGATATGGGCATCCTGAGACAGTGTAGCAACTGCCTTATGTACACAGACAACCGTCTACTACTACCACCTAAGAACACAGTATGTGAGAGATGCAACTACATTAAGAGCCTAGAATCCTTGCTGTCTCAGTCACAAGCCAGTACCATCCACACTGAGAAGGTTTTCTGCCTGAACATTATGAAAACCACACCTCTACAACACACTCCAATATATGCGGAGGTTCTCAACAAAAAAATACCTAAACAGAAAAGACCTCTGAAGCAAAAACACACACGTACATCACAACCCATAGCACCAAGCATCACAGGGTCTACTTCACGATGTCGAAAGCTGACAATATCGAAGCTGCATTGTCAGCAGCACAACATCAAAAATGCAGAACATCGTGCAGGTAAACAGAAATCTCCATAGGGGGAGATTTCCGTTTACCTCAATGTAGTGCTGTCTTGGAGTTGGAATATTTAAGTAGGGGGGTGTGGGGGGTGCAGGGGGGGCTTGCCTCCCTTCCTACACTAGTTAGTTTTTTTATTTTTGTTTGTTTGTTTTTTAACGTTATTCGATGTTTTACTACATCGATCACTAGAGGCCGAACTTTAGTAATTCGATGTAGTATCATTTCGATAATGTGATATAGATGCGCATCACACATAGTACACATGCCTGTGTCTCACAGCTTCTAAAGCCTAGCTACAAACCCAACATATTAGTCACAGGAGACTCTATTGTGAGACACACAGATGTGCCCCTCACCAAGCTAGATAAGGAGAAAGTCACGGTAAGTTGCTTGTCAGGTACTAGAATCCACCATATCATGTGCACACTCAAGTCTCTTAACAACAGGTACTGTTATAACTCTACATAGGCTATGCTGGTGTGAATGATTTGAGACGTACCTCTCTGGACTATATGAAGAGAGACATGATTGAGCTTGCTGAATATGTGTCCCAGGCAGGTATGTCCTTAGCTTTAAGCAGCATCCTCCCATCACCCAGAATGATGCCTCAATACAAACAGAAAATAATTGACTTTAACAATTGGCTTAGTTTCTGGAGTCATTCCAAGGGGATCCAGTACCTGACAGCCTGGGAAGACATGATTGACAGACCATAATGCTTTGCCAGACATGGTCTTCATCTGTCTCCCCTGGGCTCCAGGCTTCTGGCAAAGGCTCTTGCCACCCTTTTCTAGGCAAAGTCATGAGCACAAAAGTACCAACATGAACAATTCTTCTAAATGAAATTTAAAGGTCATGCTGGTAAACGCTAGGAGTCTTAGTATAAAACTGCCCTCATTGCAAGCATTCCTTGCCCTGGAGGAGGCTGACATTTGTACAGTTACTAAAACTTGGTTCAAAGCTGTGGAGACCACCCCAGCCTTACCAGGTAACTCATCCTACCATACTTTTAGACCCCAAACGAAGGGCTACAAAGCCAAAGGAGGTGGAGTTTCAATATTTATTAAAGACATACACACCTCCAGGCTGGTCAAATGGTATGACGCACAGAAGACACTCCAAGTGTGCTTAACTGTTGACAAAACACCTATTCAAATCATAGCTAGCTACAGACCCCCAACTATGACTCAGGACATCCATTCCACCTATCTGGACTTACTTGAATCTATCAAGATTCAACCCTCTACCCTGATCCTGGGTGACTAACTACCCAACCATAGAGTGGAAGACTGATTCTAGCCCAAACATTAATGCCCAGAGATTCTTTGACTTCATCAATGCCAGTGCACTGGATCAGCTGGTCGACACCTCTACAAGAGGTGAAAATATCCTGGACCTGGTCCTAACCAACATGAGTAGCCATCGTGGAGCTCCTACAGTGTCATCCTCCTTCGTAAGATCTGACAATAAAGTGATCAGTTTCACAGTCACCATCTCCTTGACCACCCCCCTGTCAGGGTCAAACAAAAAAACTTTTCCAAAGCTGACTACAATCTCCTGAGAGAAGGTATAAGCAGCCTCACAGCCACCATCTCTTCAGCTGGAACTAGCACTAATGTCCACGCCTATACCAAAAAGGTATATGAGCACCTACATTGCTGTATGGACTCAGCAATACCTGACAGGACCAAATCATCTTCCTCAAGGAAGAGTAAACCTGTCTGGTGGATAGCAGCAATAAACAAACTCTATAATAAAAGGAAAAAATTGCTATCCAGGATCAAAAAGGAGCAGGTGCCAAGTTGGATTTAATCTCCTTTGTCTGAACAAGCAAATAAAGTCACTGGTAAAATCCTCCAAGGCTAACTTCAAATCCAAATTGGCCACATCCACTAAGGATAATCACAAGGCCTTCTTCACATATATCCGTAATCTCAAAAGTCACACCCAAATCTGCTGGTCAATAACACCACATACACAAATGCCATAGATATAGCCAACTTGCTGGCAGACAGGTTCAGTCAAAACTTCACTCCTCTGCCCCCCCATCAGTAAACCAGGACATGCCCAGCACCTGCCCCCTCCCCTCATCACCAGGAAACAGGCCTTTAATGCCCTCACAAAGGCAAAAAATAAAGTCTCCATGAGATCCAACAACATCCCTGGCTGTATCCTACATGAACTCAGACATGAGCTCTGAGCTTCATTAAGCACCCTATTCAACCAAAGCCTGAGCTTCATCCCAGCAAAATGGAAGACAGTTACTGTCATCCCTCTATACAAAGGTGGAGCGTCCACTGACCCAGGCAATTATAGGCCCATCAGCCTAACTAGCCTGATCTGCAAGGCCATGGAATGCATTATCATAGGCCTTTATAAACAGGGACACTGGTAACCTCCAAACGCTTGACCCTACACAGTTTGGTTTTGTCAAAGGGAGATTATTTCTGTTAAACTTGGTCAACCTCTTCAAAACAGTCAGCAAAGCCATTGACGAGGGGAAGATGGTACTTAGCCTACCTTGACCTAGCCAAAGCCTTTGACACTATTCCCCACTTGGGCATAATAGATAAACTCTTTCAGCTAGGCATCAACCCATATGCTATCAGATGGGTAGCTAACTGCCTCACTGATAGAACCCACTCAGTCAAAATAGAGGAAGCCACCTCTAGTGGTAGACCCATAATGAGCGGTGTACCCCATGGATCGGTCTTGGATCCTCTACTATTTGGGATATACTTTTCTGAGGTGCAAGCCAAAACCAGTGATCTGTGGCTTACTGCAAGCTGGGCACTGTCTTAAATTCCCCTAGTGATGTTAACATCCTCCAGGATGGCCTTAACCAAACTAATGACTGATGCCAGAAGCATGGCCTTAAACTGAATGCCAAGAAATGCATCATTATCCCCTTTGGGTAAAATGGCATCCCCACTAATTATCACATTAATAACAATGTACTAAGTGCACAATTAGTCCTGAGGGATTTGGGCACCTGGGTTGATAGCAACCTGACTTTTGACCACCACATGATCTCCATTGTACAGAGTGCTTTCTACGTGACCCACCTCATAAGTAAGGGTATTTCATTCAGGAACAAGGAGGTCATAACATCCTTGTACTCTTCCCTTATCAGACCCATTATCAAGTACAACTCCCCCTTCAGCACATAACTTTCCAAGCACATACAGCAGTTGGAGACCACAGAGGTTCCTGACCAGGAAAATCCAGGGTCTCAAACACCTATTCTATACAAATAGGCTAAAAGCTCTATCCCTCTACTCAATCTCATGCAGACTGCTCAGAGGTGACCTGTGTCTGACATACAAGGTCATCTCAGACCCAGCATTGATGGAGTTGCTGCATATCTGTAAGTCAAACTCCACTCGTGCAATCCACACACAAGCCCTCAACTTGGTCTATGACATTAATAGAACTTGTTGGTAGGATAGATTTGTGTCCCAAAGACCCCCCCCCCCCCTATCTGTGGAACAGACTCGCTCTCCATGTCAAGCAGAGCACCTCTCTAGCCCTCTTTAAGAGTAACCTGGACAAGTCAATAGGAAACAGAAAATACACCCCTGGGATCCCACCTATGTCCCTGCTGGACAGGGGAAACAGGTGCTGACTTTATGAGAACATGGGCAAAATTCTTTGCTAGGCTTATAAGGGCCTCCGGGGCAATAGCCTAGTATTATTCTATAAACCTATGAACCTTTAAGAACATTTTTGTTAACCAGACATGAGCTTTTACATGACACCAAGAAATTCCTTTACAAGTGTATGTTTATTGAAATATTTACAGAAACATGAAAACATATGTTTAATTGTATAATTAACAGTACAAATTATACCGTATCTCTCTCAAAATGTGCAACTTACAGTGCAAATATTAGTCAGTTTTCTTTAACATCTAAGGTGTCACCTAATGTCAAGCAACAGTTTGTAAGAGCACTAGGCTTTTGAAGTATTAAGTACATCTGGAAATATTGCTTATTTTCATAATTACTAACAAACAACTAGCAATATTTCCAGTATAGTGTGATATAAAAAAGAAGTTATGTACTCACCAAAATGTTCCATGTTTGTAGTCCACCTCACCCTTCATTCTTACATATGGGGATCGGCTCCGACTCGGCAGATTACAAAGTTCGAAGTCTCTAAGTTAGATCGTGGCAAGGTAGGTATTCCATAGTGCAGTAGTAAGAATCCCCAGATCTTGTTTGCTGCTGTCTATAAAAGTAATAGAAGGTATTTCCGCAAGGAAAAACAAAGATGAAAGGTCTCCAACCCTAGGGAAGATAGACACTGTCTTGTCTCCAGATCCTCCAAGGATACATGGACGGGGGTGGGTGGGTTCGTAAGAATGAAGGACGAGATGGACTCAAACATGGAATGTTATGGTGAGTACATAACTTCTTTATGTTCTGTAGTCCTATCTCGCCTTCATTCTTACATATGGGACAGCTTCCCAAGCACCTTTTTCTCGGGTGGCTCACGGGAATATACTCCTAAGAACCATGGGACCAAAGGAGGCTCGGCCCCTGGAGGCCAAGTCCAATTTGTAATGAGTAATAAAGGTATGAGGGGTAGCCCAAGTTGCTGCTGCACATATACTGTCCATTGGAATTCTGGCTTGAAAAGCAGCAGATGTGGATATAGATCTGGCAGAATGAGCTTTAATTTTATACGGGAGTTCTTTGCCATTAGAAGAGTAAATAAAAGATATACAATTTGAAATCCAGTTTGATAATGTTATCTTGGAGACTGGCATACCTTTTCTTGTCTCCGAAAAAGATACAAACAATTGGTCTGATCTCCTAAACTCTTTGGCTCTATGTAGACAGAATCTTAACTGTCTGTGTACATCAAGTTGATGGAACTTATATTCCGCTTTGTTTGAATGATTAGGAAAAAAGACTGGCAGTTCAATAGTTTGATCAAATTAGATTGAGAACAAACTTTGGGGATGAAGGATGGATTTGTGTGAAGGGAAACTCTGTCTCTTTGAAAAATCAAGTAAGGAGGTTTGACTGAGAGTGCCTGCAGTTCTGACACATTTCTGAAGGATGTAATGGTTACCAGAAAAATGGTCTTCCATGAAAGGAACTTTAAATCACAAGTATGTGAAGGAGGTAAGTTTTGAAAGAACAAAATTTAGATCCCAATGAGATATAGGTTCTTGAAAAGGAGGTCTTAGCAGGGTAGTGCCTTTCAAAAATGACCTACACAATCTATGAACCATAAGATTAGGTTCATGTTGTCCCAAATGAAAATTGGAGATAGCTGCTAATTGAACTTTGATTGTAGCAGCAGTTGATCTCTGATGAAAAAGTTCGGTTAGAAATTCTAACACTAAGGGAATGGAGGCTGTGTATGGATTTATGTTTGTAGCTCGTGCCCAAAGAGAAAATCTTTTCCATTTGGTAGCGTACAATTTTCTCATAGAAGGTTTGTGAGAATACGTCAAGATATGAGTAACTGCAGGGGAGAAATCATGAAGCCTTACTAGGGATAGAAGTGGTGCAGCCACACTGTCAAATTGAGGGTGTGGAGGAAGGGATGGAACGTGTCTGACATGTGTGTCAGAAGGTCTGAAACTGGGTCTAGAGTCCATGGATCATCCAGAAGGTGAGGCCCGAGAAAGGGGAACCAAATCTGAAGAGGCCAGTAAGTTTTGATGAGAATCATTCTGCAATCCAAACTCTTTGCTTTCTGGATCACGTTTGATATTAGTGGAAAGGGAGGAAAAGCATAAAGAAGTCCTGAGGGCCAATTGTGGACAAGTGCGTCTCTCGGTGTCTCGGTGGGGGGGGGGGATAAGGGTGAAGTAGCTGCTGCATTTGGCATTAATTGAGGTGGAAAACAGATCACAGCAAGGCTGTCCCCATTTGCGGAAAATCTGTTCTGCCATTTTCTGATTCAGAGACCACTCGTGAGGCATCAAGATTACCCTGCTGAGCTTGTCGGCTATCACATTGGTTCTCCCCGGGATGTGCATTGTAACTAGAAAGCATTGGGAAGATATCACCCACTGCCAAACACGAAGAGCCTCTAAACAGAGGGGGTAGGATCTGGTTCCCCCTTGTTTACTTATATACCATACCACTGACATATTGTCTGATTGTATTGCTATGGTCCCTAGAGAAAAAAAGTCTGGAAGTGCTTACAATGCTAGTAGCACTGCTCTCATCTTTAGAACATTGATATGCAAGTGAGCCTCGTGTTCTTGACATGTGCCTTGGACTGTCCTTCCTAGATAATGCCCCCCCCCACCCTATCTGGGAGGCATCCGTGGTCACAGTAGCAACGGGTTGGCGAGGAATAAATGGTCTCCCTATCATTAGTTGATTGGACTGGATCCACCAATGAAGGTTCTTTTTGCAAGATTCTGTTATTAAAATGGGACGAGATGGAGGCAGTTGCTGGAGAGACCACTGGGAAAAGAGTAGCCATTGTAGAATTATCATATGTAGTCTGGCTAGCGGAACTAGAGTTATAGTAGAGGCCATGGTTCCTAGACGTTTGAGCACTGTCTTCACTTTGACTTTGTATTGGGGAAGCAGGCTGCATATTTGTTGTCTTAGATTTTGTATTCTGCCTGAAGGAAGGCGAGCCATCATTGCAACTGTGTTTATTTCTGCACCTATAAAAGTCACATATTGAGAGGGCGACAAGGCAGACTTTTCCCAATTTATAGAAATGCCTAGCTGAGTGCAGACTTAGATGGTTGAATCCCTGGCTTGTAGAAGTAGGTGCCTGGTGGTGGCAGTCAGGAGCCAGTCGTCCAGGTATGGAAACAGTTGGAATCCAAGATGTCTCAAGTAAGCCGTTACTACTGCCATGCATTTGATGAACACCTTGGGGGCTGTGGTGAGACCAAAGGGCAGAGCACAAAATTGGTAATGACTGGCTCCCAACCGGAAGCGTAAAAGACTCCTTGATGCTCTGTCCATTTTTATGTGGTAGTATGTATCTTGGAGGTCTATGGAGCACATCCAATTATCTTTCCCTAACAGAGGGAGTATAGACTGTAGTGTTACCATTTGGAGCTTGGACTTTTTTACTGATTCGTTTAACTTGCTGAGATGCAAAATGGGCTTCCAGTCCCTTGTTCGTTTTGGCACTAAAAAGAATCTGGAGTAAGTTCCGAATCCTATCTGGTCTGCAGGGACGATTTGGATGACTCTCTTTGAAGCAACTTTTGGACTTCTATAGTTGCTTGATCCCTGTGATTGGGTGGAACATCTGGGATTTTCTTGGTTAGATGAGGTGGAAAAGAGAAAGGTATGGAGTATCCACTGGAAATTATTCTTTGTACCCACTTGTCTTGTGTGATGTCGTGCCAGGCTTCTGGGTACAAAGATAAGCGACCCCCAACTGGCTCAAGTGAAGCACAGTCTGGCCCCACTTCAGGATGATAGGGACATCCACAAAAGGAATCACGGCCACCCTGGTTTTGCAGACCAACCCCGACCCCCCCCGCCTCTAGGGCGACGTGTACCATTACTTCCTCCTCCTCTGCCTCTGGAGAAGGAATCACCTATTGCATCCGGGAAAAATCTCTGAGATTTCCTGAACAAAATTTTCCGCCTCTCTGACCCTTAGGGTATGGTCTAGAAGGGATGGAAAAATGTACTCCCACGGCAGAGAGAGTTTTTCCTTCCTGCTCGCATCTGGTGAGTGTGTATTTTACCTTTTGATCAAATAGAGAGGAACCATCAAAGGGGGCGTTGGTAAATGTAGATTTGAAGGGCTCCGCAAAGTTACATAAGCACATCCAGGAGTGTCTCCTAAGGGAAACTTCTGAACCCGCTGCCCTGCTTGCTCCAGCTGCTGTGTAAGATATCAGCCTCATGGAGGAGTTAACAATGGAGTTTAAGGTAGACAACTGAGCAGTAACCTTCTCAGGGACTCCTTCAGTTAAAGTACCTTGGAGAGCATCTCCTAGCTCCTTTAGGAGATCTCTTTGAAGCCTAGTAAAATAGGGGAGGTAATTCATCAATCTGAGTGTAAAAGTCGCTGAAGAAAAGATACTCTACCCGTATCTGTCCATCACTCCAGACTCCTTGTTTGGTGGATGGACAGATGAGGAAGTCTCAGCTAGTTCCTTCTTTTTGGCTGCTGCCACCACCATGGCATCTACAGACAGACCTTTGGTCAAAAACTCTTTCTCTTTGGGAGCTGAAAGAAATTTGTTGGGCCTTCTGGGGACTGGTTCCACAGCATCAGGAGTTTCCCACACCTTTCGACTGACAAAATCTAACAGCTCATCAAAAGGTGGAGACACCCAAGAGGCTGAAGGTTGAGACCTGAAAGCCTTCAGGTACACTGACTCCTCATTAGAAGGGGTGACAGTGGGCCAGCCGCCTCTCTGTTTCAGGATCTCTAGGATATCTATGAAAGAGATATCATCAGAGGACGACCTGCGGAACCATTCTGACTCCTTGAGGTCAGTGTCAGAGGTGATGGACACATCAGGGGAGTCTACATGCTTCCTCTTGCAAGTTCTCTTCTGAGGAGGCTCCTCAGAAGGGTATTCTGAGGAGGTCTCGGAAGACTGGGGGCCACCCAATGGGGGTTCCTGAGGCTGCGGGTCTCTGCTGTCAAGAGAGAGAGATGGTGCTGAGACAGAAGTCAGAGCTTGAGGGGGAAGAGCATTGGTACCCTTGTGTGGTGCTGAAGACCTTGACAGCACACTCCTCAACTCCTCATCATCTTGAAGGCAGATCTCTCTGGATCTCGAAGGCAGATCTCTCTGGCTCCGAGGACACCACCGATTCCAATGAAGTGGAAGTAGCCCTCAGCTCCTGAGTGATCGGCTCTGAGATAGATGTAGGCTCCGAGCTCAGCCGAGCTGATGCCCTGAGAGGTAGGCTCGGAACCGAAGAAGTTCAGGTCCAAGCGTCCCTGTCGGGGCTGACTGGTGAGCTTCGGCTCCTAGACACCAAGGATGGCACTGAAGGTGTCAGAGCGGAACCCGGCTCAGAAACAGACAGTAAGGGTGCTGGAACCGACGGTTCCACAACAAATGGAACCAATAGTTCTGGCTCCGAAAGACTGATGTGGCTCAAAGGAGGAACAGTAGCAGGTAATATGGCCTTAGACGGCTCTGGAACTGATTGGGTCGGAGCCGGCAACAAATTTGCTAGCACCGACGACTTCAAGAGTTTAAGCACCACTCTCTCGACATCCTCCTCAGAAAGACTCTTGGAGGATCTGGAAGACAGGGTAGGTGATCAAGATCTCTGTAAAATCGGAGATCTGACTGTCGGGGACACCGGTAATAAATCTCTAGACCAACTCCGAGGTACAGATTCAGTAATTGGCTCTGAAAAAGTTGGGGCCGAAACTGGAGTGTCAATGTCAATAACCTCGACTGGCTCCGAAGGCAGAGGAGCCGAAGAGGTAGAAGGTTTGTTCAGTTTAGCAATCTTTTGTGGAGGTCCAGACAAAACAGTTGGTGTGGGAGACTGACTTGACTTTCTTTTTTAGAAGAGGGAGACCTGGAATGAGACGATGAAGAGCTGGCTAAATCCTCCTCAAAGGAAGGTTTAAGGAGACCTTTCAAGATCAATTTGTTTTTCCTTTCCTGGAGAACCCGAGAACTAAAAGAGTGACAAAAGGTACATGTCTCCTGAAGATGTATGGCTCCCAGGCAATAAACACAGATACTATGTCCATCGGTCAGGGACATTTTTTGAGAACATTTAAGACACTTTTTAAAACCCGAAGGTTTATGATCTTTAGATTCTTTAGACATCTTGTCACAAATACTATCACAAAAGATAAATGCAGAGGATGACAGGAAGAGAGGACAAGGTCCTCTAACTTAAATGGGCCTAGCCCTGCTCAAGAAAAACTCTACATGCAAGGAAAACAACAGAGGACTAGGTTCTCTAACTTAAACAGGCCTAGTCCTGCTGGGGAAACAACACACAAGAAATGACAAGAGAGGACTAGGTCCTCTAACTTAAACGGGCCTAGCCCTGAAACGGAGGGAAGGCAAGAACAAATAAACAAGCAACAGATAAAGCTAGAATACGTCTTAACTAAAAAATGGACCTATGCCTAAGAAATTTTTTATTAATAAGTAGCACACAGAAAGAAGGGATACCAGTGAGAAAAGAAGGCCTGCGGAAGCAACGGCCAACAATTTGCAACAACAATTTGCAATAAAGTTAGAAAAAACACACTAACTAATATTACTAAGTAACAACTGTAAGTTATTAATTATAAACTAACTATAAATGTCAAAAAGAACAAAAATAATTTTGAATAAGCAAAATATCCATCTTAGCCACAGCCAAGAAAAAGAGCACATCTGAACATGTAGATGCGGCAAACAAGATCTGGGGATTCTTACGAGTGCACTATGAGATACCTACCTTGCCATGAGCCAACTTAGAGACTTCGAGCTTTGTAATCTGCTCCGAACCCATATGTAAGAATGAAGGCGAGATAGGACTACAGAACATCCAGCATTTTCAGTGAATTGTACTGCCTCCCACATTGGTGTTTCACACAAAACATCTCAATAAAATGTAGGTCTCTCAGTTATGAAAATATGAACAATATTCCAGTGCAGTTTTTAAAATCTGAATGACAGGTGTCATATATACCAGCCAATATTTGCTTATTGCAACAAGCTTTGTGGAGTTATCCTTTTTCACATTCCAGTGTATATGCTATCAAACCATGTATGGGACAGACAAGGTAACCCAAAGACAGTTTGATGGCAAACTAGGACTGCCAGGACCATCTAAGTTATGATTTACTTGCTAAGTGACAGAAGACTCCCTGCTAGAGCTTGGGTGGTGGCTCAGTGATGAGCTATTTGCCTCCCACAATTTCAGGATTTTGGTTCAATATTGACCTTCACTCACTGTAAAATATGCATGTTCCTCTTATGTCTGAGTGGAATTAATTTCTTTGGGTACTCTGGTTTCCTCCCAAAAACCTGCTGGCTGACTAAACTATGAATTTACATTTAGCCTTGCTCTTGTGGTTTGAATCGTGTCTGAAATGGGTACTCAACTCAACCTTTGTATCCTATGCAAGATTATAGACCAGTTAGTCAGGTTCCAAATGCCTAAGCAAAACAGGACAAAGTTTGTTTTACTGTGGCTTGAAGGGTACTCTGTTTGTACCATAGTAATGCGCACTTTAATGGGGAGTTCCCCCTTTCCCCCACTGGTGTGCAGTCATGGAGTTAAGTCTGGGTGGATGTGAGGGGTTTTCTTATCAGGAAGGTTGCAGGACTTGTGTATTTTCAATCAGCTGTGACTGAGAAATAGTTTTATGAAATATTTTGACTTGACTGTTTAAAGAAGTGTTAACAAATAATACAAAAACTGCCTTGTGTCTGCCTCATGTTTAACTGAAAAAAACAAGTGGGGTGGAGGGAAGAAGCAGCTACTGCAGCAGTGATCATTTGAACATCTACTGTTATGATAAGTTTTACAGAAACAATTGTACTATGTACATCAAATTGATCACTGCTGCAGTAGCCATAGCTATATGGGTATATTACCATAGCTAACTATATTTGGGAGGAGGAAGGGAAGGAGAAGAGTCTAGGAGCCCCAGGAGAATGGACCTAGCAAAGCCTGATCTGGACCTAAAGAAGTAATCACGTTTATAGTGCTTTGTAAATAGTATTGACAGAGGACCAAGCAGCAGCTATTCTGTAGTACTTCTAGAATCCAACCTTTTCCAAAAAGCAATAAATGAAACCGAGGTCCTGATAGAGTGTGCCTTGACCCCACCTGGAATATTTTTGTTATGGCGAGTACAACAAAAGATAATAGCCATACAAAACCATTTGGAAATAGTCTCTTTTGACACAGGTTGTCCCTTCTTCTTACCATCACAAGAAATAAACAACTGATCTGAATATCTGATATATTTAGTTCTGTCAAGGTAGCACCTCAGTTGTCTGTGGACATCCAAGGTATGAGTATCATTTCTCCCTCATTTTTAGGTTCAGGAATGAAAATGAGGAGATGGATAGTTAGGCGTACAGTAAACTCTGATACCACTTTAGGCCTAACAGAAGGCTTAGTTCTCAAAGAAACCTTGTCTCTATGGAAAATGAGATATGGTTTACTCATCATAAGAGCTTGCAACACAGATACCTTTCTTGCAGAGGTCAGAGCGATCAGTAAATTGTTTTCCATGTTAAGAATTTCAAGTCAGCCAGACTAGCTTGTTCAAACAGAACAACTGCTATTCTCTCTAACACAAAATTAAGATCTTAAGGAGGGGCCAATGTTTTTCTTGGAGGCGTCTTATGTAAAATCCCTTTCAAGAACATTTTGACAAGAGACTGCATTGGAAGAGGAGGATCCATGGGCAGACATGCTAAAATGGCCAATAAATGAACCTTGATAGAGGAATAAGAAAGGCCATAGGATAATAACCTACCCAAATATTGTAGAACCAGAGAACAATTAGCCCTGAATGGGTGCTGGTTATGTTGTTGGGACTAACAATAAGACCTTTTCCATTTACTAATATATGACTTTCTATTAGCAGGTTTTCTTGCCTCCATTATTACCTGCTGCATGTTCTCTGTAAACTGGTGCCTAACAGGAATTAAGACCTTATCATCCAGGCAGACAGTTGAAGTTGACTGATGTCAGGGTGTTCTTGTGTGAGTATATCCAGTCTGTGAGGAAGCTTGTGGCAATTTCCCTTGACCATTTACAAAAGAAGGGAGTACCATGATTGCCTGGGCCAGAAGAGGCTCACCACAATGATCCTGGGGGATTTCTTTTGAATCTTCGCAGAAGTACCCTGGATATTAGTGGAAAGGTTGAGAAAGTATACAGGAACATTCCTGTTTAATAAAGGAAAAGAAGAGGCATCAGTCTTCCAGGCCTTTGTGCATGGAATCCTAGAACACAAACGTACTAGTTGATTGTTCAGAGAGGAGGCAAAGAGGTCTACTTGAACTCCCCACAGATGGATCAAATTTTGGAAGCCCCCCAATCTGGTTTCCATTCATGAGGGTTTGCCCTGGTCCTGCTCAGCTTGTCTGTCACACAATTTTGCTCTGACAGAATGTAGGATGCCTGCAGAGTGAGACTGTGCTGTGAAGCTATATCCCAAGCAAACACAGCTAGTCTGCAAAGGGGGTATGTCCTGGTTCCACCTTTCTTGTTGATGTACCACGATTGTGGTATTGTCTGTAACCATCTGACGAGGTCCCAGGGACCAAAGATGGTTCAGCAAGTTGAGTGCCTTGATCAGGGAAGCATCTCCTTGATATTTATGTGCTTGCATCTGTCCTTCATGTCCCACAGCCTTGGTACTTTTATACTTACTGAAATTGCTCCCCAAGCAAAATCCAAAGCATGTATGGTGAGTGATTGCTTTGAAGAAGGGAGGGAGAAGGAGAGACCCGCATTTAAAGATATCTGTTGTCTCTTCTGACAAACCCAGGCAGTGGGATTTGAAAAGACAGAGGGTGCTGATTCTGGGACCAAAGATATTTTTACCGTAGTATCTTAAATGTGGAGTCTTTCCAGGAGTATCATGAGAAAAAGAAGTTATGTACTCACCATAACATTCCATCTGTGTTGTCATTTTCTTTCATGGGTTCATAGGTTGGCACTAGGCTATCAGCCCTAGGGCCTAATCAAGCCTAGCCATAACAATTGCCTGGCTATTTCTTCCCACAATATTTACTTCCCTGGACCCCTGTCTAACAATTCAACTGATGGGTTCGGATCTGACTTGGCCGTTGCTAAAGCTTGTGACAAACAAAAGCTCTCAAGCTTCTCCCTTATCCACAATGAACCACTGTCCTAATAGAGAGTAAAATATTGAAATCATCATGGAGAAGCTATAGGTGGAGTTTATGTAAATAATAAGGACATACAGGTCCTCTATACACTCATTGTTCCAGAAGCCTTAAGGATGGTGGTTGTTGGGAGGGAAGTTGAGGAAGAATGAAAATGGACAACACAGATGGAACATTATGGTGACTACATAACTTATTTATCTGATGTTATCAATTTTCATTCTGTCCTCAACTGATGGGACAGAGTCCCCAGCTACCTAATCTCCAGGGTGGACTCAAGGAAAGATGCTCTTGAACACCACAGAGCCAAAAGATGCCCTTTCTCTAGAGACCAGATCTAATTTGCAATGAGTAATAAAGGTATGGGGAGTTGCCCAAGTTGCTGCTGAACAAACATCATCCATGGACACTCTGGATTGAAAAACCGAGGAAATTGCCATGGATCTGATGGAATGGGTTCAAACAGGTTTTGTCAGAGCAATGCCCAATTTGTTATACACAAAGGAAATGCAATTTCTTACCCATCTAGATGGAGTGACTTTGGTAACTTGTTTAGCCAATGTTGGTTCTGCATATGAAACAACTAATTGGTCAGAATTTCTGATGTTTTTGGTCCTATGCAAGTAAAACCACAACTGTTTATGAACATCTAACAAATGTAACATGTATTCTCATTTGTTAGACAATTTAGGAAAGAATATTAGTAAATTAATAGATTGATTTATACTGGATTCTAAAATCACCTTTAGAAGAAATGACAGGTTGGTACGCAAGGTAACTATGTCTTTATGGAAAATCAAGTATGGAGGTTTTGAGCACAATGCTTGAATCTCAGAAATTCTTCTAGCAGAGGTAATGGTTACTAAGAAAATTGTTTTTCATGAAAGATATTTGAGTTTGCATGTAGCTGAGGGTTCAAAAGAAGACTGTGTAAGAGACTGCAGTACAAGGTTTAGGTCCCAAGGGAGAGTAGGATCTTTAAAGGGGGGCCTTAAGAGTAGAGTGACTTTCAAAAATGCTTTGCTTAACATATGGGACACGACAAAGAAATAGAAGTTATGTTCTTACCATAACGTTCCATGTTAGTTGTCTTCTTCTCGCCTTCTTCTTGCTGGATGGGTTCGGAGCCGACCTCGGCTCCGACTCGGCCACTGTAAAAGCTCGAGAGTTGGTTCCACCGGCTCGAGGCTCCCCTTATATCCCACAATGCTAGGCGAGAGTTACCTCAGATCTCGTTTGTAAGCTAACCCCAGCTTATAATAGTAACAGAATAACTCTAAACAGAGTCCACCTCTAACAACAGGAAGAAAGAAGGGTGACCTACATCCTGAACCAGGAATATGCATAACAGCATATGCCTAAGAAAGAGGTGGTAGAAAGAGAGGTCACAATCACAACTCCTCTAGGTCTGTCCAGGCCAGGGGGAAGGAGGGTGGGGCCTTAAGAAGAAGCGAGAAGAAGACAACTAACATGGAACGTTATGGTAAGAACATAACTTCTATATGTTAAGTTGTCTATCTCGCCTTCATTCTTGCTGGATGGGACCGCGTCCCTAGCACCTTGTCCCGGGTGGCCTAACGGAACAGACTCCTGAGAACAGTGGAACCAAAGTTAGCTCTATGCCTAGAAGCTAAGTCCAACTTATAATGAGAAATGAAAGTGTGAGGAGTAGCCCAAGTAGCCGCTGCACAAATGGTGTCAATAGGCAGTCTGTCTTGGAAGGCTAAGGAAGTAGCCAAGGCTCTGGTGGAATGGGCCTTAGGTTTATTAGGCAGTTTTTGGTGTCTAATTTCATATACAAGGGAAATCAAAGATGTTAGCCATCTGGATAATGATACCTTTGAAACTGAAAGTCCCTTTCTGCTTTCCGCATAGGAGACAAACAGCTGATTAGATTTTCTGAATTGTTTCGTTCTATCCAAGTAGTACCTCAATTGACGATGAACATCCAGGCAGTGTAATTTTTGTTCAGACCTATTGGAATATTCTGGAAAAAAGACAGGGAGGTCAATGCTTTGATTTAGATTTGACGTCGAGACCACCTTAGGCAAAAAGGACGGGTTCGTTCGTAAGGATACTCTGTCCTTATGAAACAATAAATAAGGAGGTCGACAGCTGAGTGCTTGAAGCTCTGAAACTCTTCTAGCTGAAGTAATAGCTACCAGAAAAAGAGTCTTCCATGATAGCAATTTTAAAGAACAGGAGACTGCAGGTTCGAAAGGGGGAAGAATCAAAAAAGCAAGAACTAAATTTAGGTCCCAAGGAGAAGGAGGATTTCTTATAGGAGGTCTGAGAAGAAAAACTCCTTTCAAAAAGGCTTTGCAAAGCTTGTGGGACATTAAGGCAGAATCAGAAATACCCACATGAAAATTAGAAATAGCTGCCAATTGAACTTTAAGAGTAGAGGGAGATGAACCTGCATGGAAGAGTTCAGCTAGAAAATCAAGGACTAATTGGATGGAAGCAGTGAAAGGATCTATGTCCTTTTCTTGAGCCCAATATGTGAAGCGTTTCCACTTGCTCAAATAAATCTTCCGAGTGGAAGATTTATGGGAAGCTATCAAAATATCTCGAACAGAGTGAGATAATTGAGGAAGCCTGGCTAAGGTTGGAACTGGAGGAACCAAGCAGTGAGGTTCAGAGAGAGGAGGGAGCGATGTAACTGACCCGACTGATGGATCAACAGATCTGGAACTGGGTCCAGATGCCACGGTCGCTCAATAGAAATTGATGTAGAAAGGGGAACCACACCTGTCGAGGCCAGTAAGGAGCAATGAGGATCAATGAGGCCTTCTGAGCGATAGCTTTCTGTATCACTTGAGAGATTAGTGGGAAAGGAGGAAATGCATACAGAAGTCCCGGGCCAAACTTGGACTAGAGCGTCTCTGCTGGCTTGGCGTGGTAAACGGCATAGAGTGAAAAGTTCTCTGCACTTGCTGTTTTGGGGAGTAGCAAAACGATCGCAGCACGCCTGACCCCACTTGAGAAAATTTCTCTCACAACAGAGTCTTTCAGAGACCACTCGTGAGGCATGAGAATAGCTCTGCTCAACTTGTCCGCAATTTGATTGGACTTCCCGGGGATGTGCGTTGCTATCAGAAATCGCTGAGAAGAAATCGCCCATTGCCACAGTCTGAGTGCTTCTCGACACAGGGGTATGACCTGGTTCCGCCTTGTTTGTTGATGTACCACACTACAGACATATTGTCTGTCTGGATTGCAATCGTTCCCAAGGGAAGAGAGTCTTGAAGGGCTTGCAACGCTAAAAGCACTGCTCTCATCTCTAGAACATTTATGTGCAAGTGGCATTCGTTTGGTTGCCATGTGCCCTGGACCGTCCTGCCCTGATAATGCCCCCCCCACCCGATCAGGGAGGCATCCGTTGTCAGAGTAGCAACCGGAGGGTGGAACAAAGGGTCTTCCCAACAAGAGCTGAGGGAAGACATCCACCACATGAGATGATTTTTGCACGCTTGCGTGATCATAATGGTGTGAGACATTGGAAGTTCCTGGTATGACCATTGAGTAAAGAGCATCCATTGAAGGATCCGCATGTGGAATCTGGCTAATGGAAGCAGAGGTATGGCAGCCGCCATAATTCCCAACACTTTCAGAACTAACCTGGCTTTGATTCTGTTGTTGTTGAAAAGGAGTGAGACCAGTTTGTGAATGTCTGTTATTCTCTGATGTGTTAGTCTCGCAGACATGTCTACTGTGTCTAGATTTGCCTATGAAAGTAATAGCACGACAAGGCGACAAAACAGACTTTTCGCAATTTATTGAAATGCCTAGCTTTTGACAAATGCGAAAAGTGTAATCCCTGGCCATCAGAAGGAGATGCTTGGTGGGAGCTGTGAGGAGCCAGTCGTCCAAATATGGAAACACCTGGAATCCTTGTCGTCTCAGGTGAGAAGCTACCACTGCCATGCATTTGGTAAACACCGGGGCAGTGGTGAGACCAAAGGGCAGGGCCCTGAACTGAAAATGACTGGTTCCCAGCCTGAAGCGGAGGAATCTTCTGGAGCGTCTGTTCATTTTATGTGATAGTACGCATCCTGAAGGTCTATAGAGCACATCCAGTTTCCTTTGCCCAAGAGGGAAGAATGGATTGCAGCGTGACCATCCGAAATCTTGTTTTCTTGACTGATCTGTTCAAGATACTGAGATCCAAAATTGGTCTCCAGTCCCCTGTTTTCTTTGGAACTAAAAAGAACCTTGAGTAGATTCCGGATCCTTGCTGGTCTGCTGGAACTGGCTGAATTGCTCTTTTGCAAGCAGTTTTGAAATTTCCAAAACCGCTAGATCCCTTTGAGCGGGTGGAACATCTGGAAGGGATTTTTTCGATTGGTTTGGAATGCGAAGAAAGGGGATAGAATAGCCTTCGGAAATGACGGACTGTACCCATTTGTCTTGAGTCAGGGATAGCCAGGCTTCTGGGTACAGTGACAATCTTCCCCGACTGCCTCGAAGGTGGGCAGTCGGGCAACACCTCAGGGATGCTGAAAGGGCTTGTCAGAGAAGGCTTCCCGATTGCCCTGGTTCTGCGGACCCCTGCCCCTAGGGCGGCGTCTACCATTGTTATTCCGCCTCTGCCTCTGGCGGGAAACGACTCTGTCGTCAGGCGAAGTCCCTTGAGATTGTTTACGGAACCACATCTTTCCACCTTTCTGGCCTTTGGGGTAAGGCCTAGAAGGAGTAGAAAAACGGACTCCGACGGCAGAAAGGGTCTTGCCATCAGTTTCGCACCTAGTCAAGGTTTCTTTCACTTGAGGACCAAAGAGATGATCCATCAAACGGGAGTTAGTGAAAGATGTCTTGAAGGGTCCAAAATTGCATAGCCGCATCCAGGCATGCCTACGTAAGGCTACACCTGTCCCTGCGGCTCTACTCGCTCCATCAGCCGCGTAAGAAAGAAGACGCATGGAGGAGTTGGTTATGGAGTTAAGGGTAGCCAGCTGCGTGTTCATCTTATCTTGAAAACCCGCAGCTGTAGGGTCCTTTAACATTTCACTCGCTTCCTTGATCAAGTCCCTTTGAAGACGAGTAAAATGGCATAGGTAGTTCAGCGAACGCATGGTAAATGTCGCTGACGAGAACATCCGCTTCCCGTACCTGTCCATGGACCTAGGTTCCTTGTTAGGTGGATGAACAGGTACTGAAGGATCAGCTAGCTCCTTCTTAGTGGCAGCAGCTACCACCATAGCATCCACAGAAACTCCTTTTGTTAAGAATTGTTTGTCTGCTGGTGCCGTTATGAACTTGGAGGGTCTCCTGGGAGTGGGGTCCACTGAATCAGGAGCCGTCCATGTCTTCTTAGCAACCACCTGCATGAGGGGGACAAAGGGGGGGGACACCCAGGAGGTGGAAGGGCGAGAGCCAAACGCCTCAAGATACACAGATTCATCCTCCGAAGGGTTGAGGGCTGGCCAATTTCCCCTCTGTTTCAGGATCTCTAGAATGTCTGCAAATGAGACATCTTCAGAAGGGGAACGGGGGAACCCTCAGAATCATCTAAATCTGTGTCCGCGTGATGGACTCAGGTGAGTCAATGTGTTTCCTCTTACACTTCCTCTTCCAAGGGGCTCTTCTGCCAAATCAGGAGAGGCCTCGAAGAGGATGAAATCCCACATGGGGTTCCTGAGGAGCTGGCTCTCTGCGGTCCGGGATGAGGGAGTGAGTCGACTTGACCTGAGGCACCGTGAGGGAGGCGGACAGAGCCAACTGTGGAGTAGAGCCAGGCTCTAACACACTCCGCATGACCTCGAATGCACCCCTGTCAGGCAAAGCCAGAGGTCCCGCTCCGAGAAGCTAAGAACCTCCCTCGGCACCGACAGTGATGGCTCGAGGCCGATGTCGGAGCCGAACTTACCAGCGCCAAGCACCGAGAGGGAGAGGGGGTCGGACAAGGGTCCGATGCCACTCACCCTCGAGCCGACGAGGGAAGTCCGGCGCCGAGATTCTTCCAATGAAGAAATCGGAGCCGGACGGAGCCGAAGACAATTGTATCGGCTCCGACGCTATCACAGTCTCGGTTCCGACGCGACCCGGCTCCGAGCTCAAGAGAGTCGAAGGAGGAATATATTGATGGACCGGGGCAGGCATCGACTGATGAGTCGGGCTCTGAAGCATCTGGGCCAGTGCCTCGGACTTAAGAAGTCGACTCACTACCCTCTGAAGGTCATGATCCGACAGCCTCGATGACCTAGAGGAGTGAGATCTTTGGCTCCGTTCAGACAGCAGGGGAGATCCTGGAGCCGAATGAACAGAGCCAAGGGATGGTGACCTGGACCTCTTCCTAGTTGTCGGCTCCGAAGGTCTGGTCGGAGCCAACACGGGAATTTCTAATACCTCGGCTCCAGCCGGAGCTGAGGGAACCACAGAAACTGTGGACTGAGACTCATCGGCTCCAGCCGGAGCCGATGTAGGCAAAGGTTTAGAAACCTTAGGTCTCGGCTCAGTTGTCGGAGCCGAAGACCTAGATGCCTTAGAGGGCTTCCCTGTAGATACAGAAAGGGAATCCTCTGGCTTGAGTAAGCCCCTTAAAATTAATTTATTTTTTCTTTCCTGCAGGACCCTGGGGCTGAAGCCATGGCACACAGCACAGGAGTCCTGCAGGTGCAAAGGTCCCAGACAGTAGACACAAGAAGTGTGAGCGTCTGTCAGAGACATTTTCTGACAGCACGCATCACACTTCTTGAATCCGGAGACCTTTGCTTCCTTAGACATCTCTAAAGGTGTAATCACACAGACACACAAACACACTAATTACACCCTGTCAAGTTTAAATTATAATAAAACACTAAGTAGGTTTTTTAAAATAAGAAATAACACACACACTCCACTAGGGAAAGAGAAAAGGCCAGTAGGCCCAAGGGAAGAACTTAAAGTTCTTGAGGGAAAAAAACGGGAATTTTTTAGAAGGGGATAAAAATTTCTCTAAACTAAGGGAAATAAGTAAAAATATTAAAATTAAAGGGGTTTTAATGGACTAACTTACACAAGAAAAGTCACTTACCAAGAACCGGTAGAAAACCAACACCTCGATAGCTGTAGCGGCAAACGAGATCTGAGGTAACTCTCGCCTAGCATTGTGGGATATAAGGGGAGCCTCGAGCCGGTGGAACCAACTCTCGAGCTTTTACAGTGGCCGAGTCGGAGCCGAGGTCGGCTCCGAACCCATCCAGCAAGAATGAAGGCGAGATAGACAACTTAACATCCATTTATTCCAACATGAAAATTTGAAATCGCTGCTAATTGTAATTTGACAGTAGAAGAACTAGCTCCTTCTTTAAAAACATGCATTATAAATATACAAAATTATGAATGGTTGCTGTGAAAGGTTCAATATTACGTTTTTGAGCCCAAAAAATAAATATCTTCCATTTGATGGAGTATAGTTTCCTGGTGGAAGGTTTATGGGAGGACAAAAGAATTTGACGGACAGGAGAAGAAAGCATACGTTGTCTGGCTATTAATGGAACTGGAGAAACCAGCCAGCCAGCCTCAGATTTACAATGTCTGGATGTACCATGCCTGTTGGGTGAGACAGCAGGTCCAGAGTCAGATCCAGAAACCAATGTGGTTGAATCAAGTAAGGCCAAAGGAAGGGAAACCAGATTTGTCGAGGCCAATAAGGGGAAATGAGGATGATCTTGCTCTTCAATCTTGTAGCTTTCTGAATAAATTTGGGAATTAATGGAGGGGGAGGATACACAAAGGAGACCGGGGGGAGCAATTGTCAAGTAGAGAGGCACTCAGGGATTCCCTCTGTGGGGAGATTAGGGAAAAAGTAGCTGCTGCATTTGTTGTTCAGGGAGGATGCAAATTAGATCACAGTAAGGCTGGGCCCACTGATGGATGACTATTCACAATCTTTTTGTTGAGGGACCATTCATGAGGTAGAATAATGCACCTGCTCAATTTGTCTGCTATCACATTGGACTTCCCTGAAATGTGCATTGGTAAAAGAAAGTGGATGGAAGAGATCACCCACTGCCACACTCTGAGAGCTTCTCGACACAATGGCTAGGATTTGGTTCCTCCCTGTTTGTTGATGTACCAGACAACAGACATTTTGTCCGACCATACTGCAATTTTCCCCAGTGGGGGAGCATTCTGAAATACCTGCAACGCTAGCATCACTGCTCTCATCTCTAGGACATTTATATGCAAATTGGCCTCCTCGGGGGACCAGGTGCCTTGAAATGGTCTGACTCCCCCACCCTAGCTGAGAAGCATCCGTAGTCACTAGGGCTTTTTTCTGAGGGGGAATGAACAGATGACCTTGTAGAATATCATCAATATTATGTGATCAAAGCTTCAGTTAGTCAAGTAACTAAAGTTAAATCACTAAATATTGAAAATGCAAAACCACGAATGGCAGTTTCCACGCAGGGAAACAATGCTGTAGCCCCCCCCCCACACCCCCTTAACAAAATATAGCAACTCCAAGATTGCTCCACATTGTAGAATGGGCAAAATCCGCGTAAAGGCCAAATAAATTGTTTCTCTACATGGAAACTGCCATTCGCTGTTTTGCGTTTTCGACGTTTAGTGATCAAGCTTTAGTTACTCGACTAACTGAAGTTTCAATCACGTAATATAGACTCATAGAATCTGGTATGAATGAATTCACCACTTGAGATCTCTCTTGCAGGTGTGAGTGATCCTTATCTGGTAAGACATAGGCTGATAAAGAATCGACCACTGAGCATCTAACATCTAGTCAACAATTCTCATATAAAACCGGGCAAGTGATACTAACGCTATTGCTGTTGCCACTGATCCCAGAGCCTGAAGAACCAGGCAGGCTAAAATTGAGGTGCTGTAGATTATCTTTTTGACTTGGAATCTTATAGTCTGAACTCTTAGTAATGGAAGGGAAACAATGGTTGTTTTTGTATTGAGAAATTCTCCTATAAACTCTCTGAGTTGGTTGCAGATGAGACTTGTACTTTTTGGTTATCCCCAGAACAGAGCAAGTCTGAAGAACCTGGTCTCTTGCACATATGAGTTGATGCCTGGTTGAAGCAGTAATGAGCCAGTCATCTAGATATGGAAACACTTGGAATCATTGTAGTCTCAGATGAGCTGCTTCTACTGCCATTCACTTGGTTAATACCCTGGGCTATGGTGAGTCCAAAGGGTAGTACTCTGAATTAATAATGACTGTCTCCCAGCTGGAAGTGAAAGAATCTTCTGGATCATCTGTTTGCCTTTATATGATAGTACACATCCTGAAGGTCTATACAGCACACCCACTCATCCTTGCCTAGAAAGGGAGGAATGGATTGAATCGTGACCATCTGAAACTTGGTTTTTTGAACAGTCTTGCTTAGTTTAGAGAGATCCAGAATTGGTCTCCAGTCCCCTGTTTTCTTTGGCACCAAAAAGAACCTTGAGTAAGTTCTGGATTTTATCTGGTCTGGCGGGACCTCTTGGATGACTCTTTTTTTCTAGCAGCTTTTGTATTTGAATTGTTCTTTGTTCCCTCTGACTGGGTGGAACATTGGGGATTTTTCTTGAGATTGGAGTTGAAAGGGAAAAGTGTATTATATAGCCTCTGGAAATAATCTTCTGCACTCAAGTATCTGTTGTTATATCTACTGAATACAAAAAGAAAACCACAGATAAACTACACTGGTCTACTTCACAAACCAATTTAATAAAGCGCTTGTTGTCTTGCTTAATTGCAAGACTTCCTCAGATAAAATGCATTCACTAAAATCAGAGTTAAATACATATCCACTAAAATCATGTGATGTTCCAAGAACAAATTAAAACACAGCAATTTAAAAGTAATAACAGAACTTATATTAGACTTGATTTGCACTATATGAGGAGTTAACTGAAAGGGAATGTATTTTAAATTGGTGTGTTTTCATTTGTTCTTGGAACATCACGTTTTTAGTGGATGTGTATTTAACTCTGATTTTAGTGAATGCATTTTATCTGAGGAAGTCTTGCAATTAAGCAAGATGAAAAGCACTTTATTAAATTGGTTCATGAAGTAGACCGGTGTAGTTTATCTGTGGTTTTCTTTTTGTATTCAGTTGTTATCTTTTGTTATATCTAGCCAAGCTCTCTGGTGCAGAGTTAATTGTCCCCAACTGTCTCCAGTGATGGACAATCGGCCTCCTTTCAGGACTGCTGGTAGGATTTGTCAAAGAAGGGTTGTCTAGAACCCTGGTTCTGTGGGCCACTTCTGCCACAGGGGTGTCTTCATCCATTAGAGTTCCCTCCTCTGCCTCTGGTGGAGCCTCCTTCATGTGTGTCTTGAAAAGGACCCTGAGACTTCTTGAACCACATTTTTTGGCCACCTCCTTGATTCCTGGAAAAGGTTCCCTGAGGAGTCCAAACACACACCTATGGCAGACAGGATCTTTCAGTTGTTTTCACACCTGGACAGACTGTCTTTTACTTTGGGCTGAATAAAGACATTCTGTCAAAAGGAGCATTGATGAAAGAAGACTTGAAAGGTTCCGCAAACTCACAGATGTGCACCCAGGCTTGTCTCCTTATGGAAATGCCTGAACTCACTGCCCTTGAAGTTCCCTCCGCTACATGTGAGATCAACTTCATGGATGAATTGGATATGGACTATAGGGTCGTCAGCTGGGAAATAACAGATGCCTGAATTTCATCAGAAACAGTACCAGAGAGGGTATTTGATAACTCCTTAATCAAATCCCTTTGTAGTCTAGTAAAGTGTGCCAAATAGTTCAGAGACCTCAAAGCAAAGGTCGCTGAAGCACAGACATGCTTCCCAAATATGTCCATCACCGGCAACTCCATGCTGGTGGATGAACATTGGAACTTTCTTCTGCTAGTTCCTTCTTGGTGACTGCTGCAATGACCATGGCATCAGCAGGAAGTCCCTTTCCCCAAAACTGCTTAGCCACAGGTGGTGTCATTATCCAAACTGGTCTGTGAGGAATAGGTTCTATGGTGTCAGGGTCCTTCCATGCCCACCATGAGATAAAGTCAATGAGCTCACTGGTATACGGAGTCACCCTGGAGGTAGATGGTCCAGTACCAAAAGCCTCCAGGAGAACAGATTCCTCAGACATAGGGTTGCTGGATGTCCAACCACCTCTCTAAGAATTTCTAGGATATCTCCAAAGAAGACATCTTCAGGAGGTGATCGTGAGGACCATTTGCCTTCATCAAAATCTGTATCTTCAGTGATGGACTCCTCTGGGGAGTCTAAGTGTTTCCTTTTACACATCCTCTTCTTAGGAACCTACTCAGTGGGGTGCTCTGGGGAGGTATTAGAAAAGGAGATTACAATTCCCTGGGCAGGAGCCTGGGGTTTTCGTACTGACTGTCCCTCTTGAAGGAGATGGTGAAGCTCTGAGTGCTGAGACATCATGTTGGAAGACTTGGGATCCAAGGGGAATGGATCTGTCCGAACTGTC
The DNA here is from genome assembly GCF_019279795.1 of Protopterus annectens. NCBI lineage: Eukaryota > Metazoa > Chordata > Ceratodontiformes > Protopteridae > Protopterus > Protopterus annectens. Next base: position 1,901,087,826 of record NC_056735.1, read on the forward strand.
GAGGCAGAAAATACTCTTTTAGTAACCTCAAAGGCAGAGAGGCTCTGAGAGAGAGAGGATGCCGGATCAGAGAAGACAAGCTTCTGAATCATAGGTGTTAACTACTCCGAGTGCAAAACCTCTGAGGTGGAAGCAGGGGCTGAGCTGTCCAGTGCCGAGGCTCTGAGATGCAGAGATGGCCCCAAAAGCTTTGGAGTTGAATGGAGCACCTCAGATCTGACAGGCAGACTATGGCTCCAGGAGCTCTCTGGATTTGATGGGAACAGAGCTCTGAGAGAAACTGTTGGTTCCAAGGATAAAGTTATTACCAGATCTCAGCTAGACAGATCTGGATGACTCAGATCTAAAAACTCTGAAGCAACAGGTGTCAGAGGAGAAATCTGTAAAGGGGAACTAGCAGACATATGGATCTCCTGATCCAGAGAAGTAGGAGCCAAAGGAACACCAATCTGGCTCTGCGCCAAGAGAATCTTCTTCGCCAGTCTCTCCATATCTTCTTCTGTAAGGCTTCTGGAAGAATGAGTGGAGTATATGGACAGATACCTGGGTCTTTCTAAAAATGGGGAAGGTACCCCGTCAGGGACCGGAGCCAGTGACAGGGAGTACCTTGTTTTAGGAAGTAACTTGGAAGTCTGAATGTCAGGTTCGAGGGATGGGATCCAAACCCATCAGTTGAGGACAGAATGAAAATTGACGACATCAGATTCATAGATGCCATGAGACCCAAAATCCTGAGGTATTGCATAGCAGTGATTAAAGTCTGAGTAGAAAACCTTAGAATCTCCTGATCACATGTTGATTGACTGTGTACACTAAACTGTCCATATATATTCTATATCCCTTAATCCTGCTGCCCAGATTGTGTTTGAAAAGGATCTGAGAAGAACTGCTTCACTTACCCATTTAACAAAAACAAAACCATTTTTGAAAATGACTTGAAGTTGAACAAGACAAGCACTTTACTAGTTTTTAATTATCCAGGATGCAAATGTTAATAAAAAGTATACTTCATAAAATCATGCACTTAAATTAATTAAAATAAATAATTAAAACTTCCAGACAATATAAGAGATGCATACTGCCTCAAGATATAGGTTCATAGGTTCATAGGTAAGTACTAGGCTATCTGCCCAAGGGCATTTATAAGCCTAGCCAGAGTGTGTTGGCTTTCGCCACCCCCTTAGATTAGTTCCTTGTGCCTCTGACCAGCAGAGCCATTAGTTCCCTGCACCTCTGTCCAGCAGAGCCACTGCAGTGATCCCCAGGGTACATTTTCTGTTTCCCATCCACCCATCAAGGTTTCTCATGAAGAATGCTAGTGAGGGGCTCTGCCTGATGTATACTGGAATCTTGTTCCAAAGCATGGGGAGTCTGTGGGTCAGGAATCGATCCCTCCAGCACGTCCTATTTATTGTTGTGGTAAGGTTTATATCCCTAGAGCGTGTGGCTCTCAGGGATTTGTTTTTTTTAGGTGGAGCATATCCATCAATTCTGGTTTGGACATGGCCTTGTATGTCAAGCAGAGATTACCTTTGAGTAAACAGTATGCAACCGAGCACAGCTGGAGTTTCTTTAGTCGGGCTGCATAGGTCATCTGTTTGAGGCCAGTAATCCTCTTGGTGAGGTACATCTGTGGTCTTTCCAGCTGTTGCAGGTGTCTTGTAAGGTACATCCCAAATGAGGCGTTGTACTCTATAATGGGTCTAATAAGTGATGAGTAGAGAGGCACAATAACCTCCTTTGTTCTGGATAAGAACCCTTTTGAGATTAGGTGGGCTACGTAGGATTTTCTAACCACCTTGGCAATATGATTATCAAAGGAGAGATTGCTATCTACTTGGGTCCCCAGATCCCTTATTACTTTTTCTGTATTTAGGAGACTACCATCTATGTGGTAGTTCGCGGGTACTTTGTTTTTTCCAAAGGGGATGACTATGCACTTTTTGGCATTCAGCTTGAGGCCATGATTTTGACACCAGGTATCTGTCTCAGTGAGAACCTTCTGGAGGATGTCTGTATCAGCCGGAGAATCAATTATGGCCCCTAGTTTGCAGTCGTCTGCGAACTTGGTCAGCCAAAGTCCTCCTGTGCTTGCCTGTACCTCTGAGAAGTATATACCAAACAGGAGGGGTCCTAGGACTGAGCCCTGGGGGATGCCACTTGTAACTGGTTTAGAGTCGGACCTAGAGTCTGCAACTCTCACAGTGTGGGTTCTGTCCGTGAGCCAATTTGCAACCCATCTCATGACGTAGGGGTTAATGTTCAGGTTGGTGAGTTTGTCTATAATACTATAATGGGGAATGGTGTTGAAAGTCTTTGTGAGGTCTAGGTAGGCTGTGTGGACTTCCTTACCCTCATCTAATGCCTTGGTAACTGTCTCAAAGAAGTCCACCAGGTTTAGGAGGCATGATCTGCCCTTAACAAAGCCAAATTTGGTGGGGTCCAAAGTTTGTAGGTTCCCAATGTCTCTGTTAATGAGTTCCATGATGATGTGCTCCATAGTCTTGCAGACCAGGCTAATCAGGCTTATAGGACGATAGTTCCCGGGGTCCCTTGTGACGCCACCTTTGTGGAATGGGATAACTGTTGCTGTGCGCCACTCTGTGGGTACGTAGCCTGTAGAGAGGCTGAGTTTGAACAGTGTGTTTAGGTGAGGGGTTAGTTCATTTTGGAGCTCTTGTAAGACACAGCCTGGGACACCGTCCAGTCCCATTAAGGCTGTGTTTTTGGCTTTGGATAGGGCTGTTTTAACCTGTGTGTCTGTGATTGTCGGGGCCTTACATTCTTCTGGTATGGTTATGGGCCCTTTAGGGGGTGAGAGGGGTGTGAAGTTTGCACTGAACCTGTCTTTCAAAATGTTGGCAATATCAGTCGGTTCAGTGTATTTTGTGCCATTCTGCACCAACTCAGAGGAGATCTGAGAGTTTCCACTTAGGTTCTTGACATAGCTAAACAACGCTTTGTGGTTATCTTTGGAGTCCTTGGCAATTTTTCTTTCGAAGCTAGCCTTGGATGATTTAATGAGGGATCATAGTTTCTTGCTGATACTGATCAGGGATGTCCTTCCTTCTAGGGATTTTGCTCTTATCTGTACTAGTTTCCTCCTTCTCTTGTAGAGCCTGTTTATGGCAGGGGTCCACCAGACTGGCTTCCTTTTCTTGGAGGAGTGAGTCTTGGTTTTAGATGGATGGTTTGGGATAGCACAATCCATACATTCCTGCAGATGATCATAGAGTGCCTTTGTATAGGTTTCAGCAGCTTGGACAGCATTGACCATTGGCGTGGGGGCTGTGAACCTTTCCACCTTGGTCTTAAGCAACGTGAAGTTTGCTTTTGAAAAGTTTTTCACGGTGGTTTCCTTGATTGGGGTTGGGGGCAGAATGTGAATATCCAGAGTGATTAGTCTATGGTCTGATCTAACCAGTGAGGGGTTGACGTCAGGTGTGGAACACCGGTCGCCCATGTTGGTGATGACCAGGTTCAATATGTTGTTCCATCTGGTGGGGTTGTTGACCAGTTGATCCAGGGCATTCAAGTTTATAAATTCTAATAAGCGTTGGGCAAGGGAGTTAGTACTTGAGTAGTTCTCCCAGTTAATGTTTGGGTAGTTGAAATCACCCAGTATTAGGGTGTTTGGTAGGACCTTCATATTTCCCAGTGTCTCCAGAAATGCGGAATGGGGGTCCTGGGTCATGGTGGGTGATCTGTAGCAAGCTACAATTTGGACTGCAGTTTTGCCCATTGTTAGTTGCACTTGGATGATCTCTGATGCACCATGCTGCTCCACTAACCTGGAGGTGTGAGTATTCTTGATGAATATGAATACACCCCCGCCTTTTGTGTTTCGGTCCGGGTTTTGTGGCCAAAAGGTATGGTATGAGTTATAGCCTGGTAGTGCTGGGGTGCTCTCTGGAGCCTTAAACCAGGTTTCTGTTGCTGCACAGATATTGATGTTCTCCATACTGAGGAGTGCCTCGAGTGCGTGCATTTTGAGGTTTAGACTTCTCGCGTTGAGTAGTATTACCCTCAGTTTTTGGTTACTTGTGCTATTTACGGTGATGGGTTTGTCTTTTGAGCCTTGCCTAAAAAGACACTATGGGGGTGGCAAAAGCCTTTGCCAGTTTTCGAAAGTCTAAGGGTGACAGGGGCAAGCCATCTCTTGCGAAGCAACATGGCTTGTCGAGCATGTCATCCCAGGCAGACAGATACTGGAGCCCCTTTGAATGACACCAGAAACTTAGCCAATTGTTGAAGTTGATCATTTTTTCTTTATACTGTGGCATCATTCTTGGTGAGTGTAGGATGCTGCTCAGGGTCATGGTCATACCTGCCTGGGCGACATGATCAGAGAGCTCTTCCATGTCTCTTTTCATGTAGTCCAGGGGGTACGTCTCAGGTCATTCACACCAACATGTACAATGATAGAATCGTATTTGTACTTGTTCTGAAATTACCTGAGTGCTTGTTATGTGGCGGATCCTGGCGCCCAACAGGCAGCTAACTGTAACCTTCTCCTTTTCCAGCCTAGTTAGTGGGACATCAGTATGCCTGACTATAGAGTCGCCTAACACTAGTGTGTATGTTATTTTGCCTTAAGGGCTGTGATTGCGTGGCACACTGATCATGTGAAGTATGTGTTTCATGGTTGGTGATGGGTTGTGGAGGTTGTTTGGATGTCTGCTTTGGAGGTCTCTGTTGCTTTTGCAGATTTTTATTTAAATCCTCCGAGTATGTTTTCATGTATTTATGTGTGTTACTTGCCTGTGTTGGTTTGTTAGGTCTATGTGAGACTGGTGGTGTGTTGCAAGTATTACCCTTCTCCTCTTGACAGTCAGTTACAGTCTGGGGTTGAGAGAGCTTTGCCTCCAGTCTGGCTGTATAATTGCATCTCTCGCATATATTAGTGTTTGTTGGTAGGAGGAGAGGGTAGTCTGTGTACATGAGGCAGTTGTAACATTGCCTCAAAATGCCCAGATTCACCAGTTGAACTGGAGAGTACACCGGAAACTGCCCTTTGGACATGCCTGAATAGGTAGAGTGAGCTGTTTTTCTGATTGACTGGTGTGGACGAAAAGAGAGCCTTGTCCTTCTGGACAGTATAAGGGGGGGAGCTAGTGCTAGGGGTATTTAGTGCTTGTTATAAGTTTTAAGCAAGTGCTGGGCTGTAAAATTAATGATTTGAGTGCTAAAGTTGAAGGTTTGTTTAGTTCCAAGGGAAAAACTGAAGAGTAGACTTTGTGGAGTCAGGAATAGTTTAACCCTAGCTAATTGGCACTGCCCGGCACACAAAACCGTGCAAATGTGCTTTTTATATTAGAAAGATTAAAGAGATAGAAATTAGCCCAAAATGGCCAATAAAATTACAGTTTTTGGGCAGAAACCACTCTGATTATGTAACATAGTGCATGTACTGGGTTAAATGTTTCACACATTCACATTTCACAGTTCTCTCCTGTCTGTTAAGTGAAATGTTATGCCAATAAAATGTGGTTATTTCTATAGTCTAGCACTCCCTTTTTTCTTGGACAGCACATCTCAGTTATGACAGCCAGTCTGTACAGCATATTCATTGTTGCTTTCAGACCAGACAGTTGCTCATCGCTTTTTAACAAGAAGTGCAGCACAGCACTTGCATCACAGCATTAACATTTAATTATCAGTGTATAGAGCTGTATTTTCTTTATTTCAGTACAAAAGACAAGTTTTGAATTAAGAACAAAAATAACTGCACAGTTATGTTTATTCCTATAATAACATTCATTGGAATGAAAGCTTCTATTTATTTTTATACAGTCTGCCTTTTTGTTACTGAACTTCTGACTATTAAAATGCTATCTTTACAGCAGGAATTTTGTATTAAAATAAAAATTTCTGAAACAGCTATAGAAAAATGAAACTGGGACTAAATTTCTAAATACAGTAAAACATCTCAGACAGGTGTAATGAAGATACTTCCATACTCTTTTCAATATCACAGTTATCAATAGGTTCATAGGTTCATAGGTTCATACTAGGCTATCTGCCCAAGGGCATTTATAAGCCTAGCCCATAGTTATTTGGCTTTCGCCACCCCTTTAGTTTGAATAAAACTATGCCTATAATCCACTGCACTTCATGATTCACTATCCACACATCATCCAACCTTCTCTCCCTCTCATTCTCTTCATTCATTAACCCCTCAAAGTACTCTTTCCATCTGTTCAACACACTCTCCTTGCTTGTAAGTATGTTTCCCTCATTATCCTGTATCACCCTTACCTGCTGCACATCTTTACTAGCTCTGTCCCTCTGTATAGCCAATCGGTACAGGTCTTTTTCTCCCTCCTTAGTGTCCAACCTTTCTTACAACTCTTCATACGCCTTATCCTTAGCCTTCGCCACCTCTCTGTTTGCCATGCACCTCGTCTCCTTATACTCCTGTCTGAGCTCAGTCACAATAGTTCCTAAAAATCATGAAATCCTGGTAGTCTTCCAAAACTACAAACTGTTATTCGTCACAGGCAAGCAGTCCTCTGTAACAAAGTCAGAAATATCTTGCAATGTTAAACAGATCAGCTTTTATACACTTGGAAAATATATGCATTATTTAATTTTTTATACCAGGCTATTCAAGGCAAACAATATAAACAGGGCAGTAAAAAGTATATTTTAGAACCCACTCCCACACACTACTACTGATTAGGTCAGATTAAATCCACATTAAGGAAAACACTACCTATTTGCAACCTACAATTTCAATCAGGTATTAAGAAAAACATAACATACACATAAAAAGACTAACTTTTAACTAAAATCACTTTCGGCTAACTAATGTAATAAAGCCTTCATCAGGTCTGTGACAAGAACTAAAATCATATACATAGGTAGATAAGTAAAAAGAGTAAACTAGGTTGGCACAAGAAAAAAACACATGGCTATCTAACCATAAACATTATCTAACTAGAACACTATAAATATAAATACGCATCTGTTTAATAATATGTAATATGCATTAGTCTGTACAAAAACGAAGTTATTTATAACTCAGAAAATTATTTAATTTTTATTTACAGGTCAGAAAAATGTTGGTGTTTTGCAGTTAAAAAAACACGGTCATGACAGTTTTCATGTTTACAGCTCTAAAAAGTTTATTCAATGAAAACCAGTATAGAAACCGCAAAACTGGTGTTCTTTTAAGAAATAAAATATTAAGATAATGGTAGGGATTCACAGTTCAGGAGTTTGTTGAGCAGGATGACTCTTAGCTAAGAAGATGTGTAATACATTGGCTGGGATTAAAAAAAAAAATCCCTGCTCTTATGTAAACTGCAGTGGCCAAAAATTGCAGTTTATGTGACCACAGAAAATGTAATTCAGACATGGTTAGCCACAATGAGGAAGACTTCTTTATAAGATGATTTGCATGTCTATGAATCCGGTGTCATTACCATCAGTACTTTTCAGCAGTAATTACAACTAGTAACCCATGCATTGCACTGCCGTATGTGTCCTCCCCCATTCAATTTCCCATGCACATGCAGACATTCATACATACACACACACACCATGCACACACACACACACACACACACACACACACACACACACACACACACACACACACACACACACACACACACACACACACGCACACACGCACACACACTCACAGACTTCTGCCATACACATTGATATTCACTGTACAATTCCTCCAATAGATCGCACTCACAGACATACTGTTGCATTCCCACACACACACATACACACTAGACAACACTCATAACCTTGCAGGCACACACTGCCCCACACACACACACACACACACACACACACACACACACACACACACACACACACACACACACACACACACACACACCTCCCACCACTAGTCCACTAAACTCCCAGACAATTACCAGCAAAACAGTCTCGCCCATTGGAATTAATGGGGAAATGCAGCCATGCCAACTTGTGCAGTCAAGGGATTCACCTAATTACTCAGCTGGGTAAATCCCCTTACCAGAAGTATTTTTGGGGGAGAGCACATGTCTAATTAGCATAAGCCACTCCTCTGGAATGCCTCATTATCATGCACAGTGGTCATGGAAATGGCCGACTACTGCACTTCTACTGACCTTGGAGAATCACTGAGGCAAGCCTGTCTCTGACTCAGACATTGTGTCTACTAGTGTTGGCCGCTTGTTAGGGCTTACTACTGTCGGTAGCACTTTCTGAATGTTAGCCATTGCCTCTGAAGTTTTGCATTCTTTGCATGTTTGCAAATGAGTACTGCAATATGTGCTATATACCTATGATTTTCAGCTAATGGTTATTTAGGAATTATTTATATGTAACGGAAAATTATAAAAGTTGTGAAAGTTCTCTACATCAGTTTCCATAAACTCATCTTTCATTATCTAACTTTCCCTTCTCTGACATATTTATGATTGAAATGACCTTTTGCAGTGTTTACTTTTCACACACCCATAGAGTGGGAATAAAAAGGTGGCTGCCCCAGGAACAAGCTGTTAGGAGGTGCAACTGGCGCTGTACAGGACTATGTCAATTAGTCACTGCAAGTCAGTTGTGTGATCCTGTTTGCTGGTCAGTAATTCTGGTGGTCATTTATGTAGCTGCTATTCCAATGATCTCCAAAGCCTGCACACGTGTAAGTGTTTATGTGTGGGTGTGTATCTGTGTGTACGCACATCTGTTAGGAACTGTAGTAAGGAATTAATGTAGTTCTTTGGTTCACTTGAGGGCACCAACAGGGAGACCTTTTCAGGACAGCAACTGACATAACTCCAGATCTGATTTTTCATGCTGGATATCTGTATCAGTTATAAACAGGTCTGGTCTGTCTGAAAGTAACTCTCATTCTTCCTGCATCTCAGTTTTAAAGCTGTGTTAAACTGATTCATTGTTAGCACACATTTTAATGACAACAAATAAGAATGATAATTCACATGCTGGTAAGCAATGCTAATAACCATTATTTTAGATGACAATGACCTACCATTTAAATGTGGGAAATGCGGCTGATTTAGCCAGCTCCATTCAGTTTGCGTTTGTACTGACACAGTGATTAAAGGGGCTCTATCCAGACTGTTACAACCGCTCAGATGTTCATGTTGACAATTACAGTTTGCCTTCCTGTAAGAGACAAAATTGAGTCTGTTGTGAAAAAATGGCCAATAGGGTTGTCTCACTACATGTCCGCCTTCTCATAATTAAACATGCCACTGTATTTACTGTAGAAATTCCCACTCAATAACTCACCACTGACTTGCTCAGGTTTATACAACTACAAAGACAAACTGGCACAGTATAACAGCTAACTATTATCAGAATGTTTTTGCCAAAGTAAAGAGGGGTGACTGTTTTGTGGCCAAATTAACTCCAGTAAATCATGTACTGTTGAGGGATAATTTTAGATTCAGTCATTTAAGGAATTAATGACTAAATGAACAACACACAACAAAAATACACTATTTCCAGTGCTACAAAAATAATAATTAAAAAAATAAATAAAACTAACCTGGCTGATTATGAACACAATTTTCAATTTTTGTGGCAGTAGACAATGCTTTCTACTGTGTTGCATTTGAGTGGTGCACTCAGATCCACCTTTATTTAGAAGACATGTTAGCCATCTTAGGCTACAATCAGATTTATTAAAATTATCCTAAACAATTAAATGGATCTTATACTAATAAAAACAAATTTCTACAATTTCAGGCAACAGAGTACATAAGCAAAATGGTAACAATACTTTAGATATTCAGTAGACCATTGCATGGGGTGCGGGAAACAATGGGCCAGATTCCAAAAGAGTTGCTCTCGGTGTAACCCTGCCATAATTCCTGCTTTCAGTGTAAGTGACTTACTTCCATGTAAAACTGGTCTATAAAAAGGCTCACACCGGGGGCCAGATTCCAAAAGGCCTGCTCTCAGTGTAAGTAGTTACCTACACTAACAGCAACTCTTTTGGAATCGGGCCCAATGTAATGAAAAAAATGTTCATCTGATTTCTTTCATATGATTTTTTTTCTAAATTTCTGAATCATTTGCAGTATACTGTTGCTGGTGCCCCACCAAAACATCCATCCATCCATCCATCCATCCATCCATCCATCCATCCATCCATCCATCCATCCTCAATCCCTTTTCCCATTTTGCACATGGGGTTGGGGTGTTGTTGCACCAGCAACAATCATCTCGAGCCAAGGTTTATACTGCCAGGTGACTAGCCCTGCCATGGTATTTCATTCATACCACTCGCTTGCACACACACGCACCTACAGCCAATTTAGAATGTCCAATCCATCTACTGCATGTCTTTGGGATGTGGGAGGAAACCAGAGCACCTAGAGGAAACCCACGTGACCACAGGAAGAACATGCAAACTCTGTACAGAAGGCACCCCAGCCAAAAATCGAACTGGAGAACCTCTTGCTGTGAGGCAACAACACTATCCGCTGCACCACCGTGGCCATCCATTAAACATGTAGATGTGTGTGTGTGTGTGTGTGTGTGTGTGTGTGTGTGTGTGTATGTATGCATATATACACACACATACATATATATATGTTTTTATTTATTTATTTATTTATTTATTCATAATGAAACCTTGTACTGAGGAAATGTAGGTTTCCAACCTTAAGTGTAGTAAACACTTTCTTTAAGGAAGAAAAACTAAGAAAAAGGGAAAACTAGTTGTACAGGAATGATATCAGGATATGATGTGCTAAAATAGACTGCTGTCATAAATACTAAACTCAATCACATACACACAAATGCATATATACCATCACCTGAAACAGGCATTTAGATTTTTACCATTTATTTCGCAATCATCAGAAAAAAACAAACCAGGTATCGCCCTCAAACAGAGAGCTTCTTCAATGCATAAATAAATATGGATTAATGTCCATATTTAAAGGAAAAAAAAACAATGGGAACAATTTTAAGTACATATGTACAAATGCTAACAAAAAAAAATAATAATAAATATCAATTTGCCAATTACCCTATGACTATTACACAATCCTTTAAACAATCCATTTTTTATATTTGTATTGTTAGTGCTTATTAATCCAACATATATGAAAAACTAAAAAGTATAACAAGCTTATATCACTGTCTGGTGTCCAAAAACAAATACTACTACAAAAAATATATGTCAAGTTCAAATCAAATCATAAAAAGAAGTTGTCTTCATAACGTTCCATCTGAGTTGTCCATCTTACAAGGTTCATAGGCTGGTACTAGGCTATCGGCCCTAGGGCCTATACAAGCCTAGCCATAACAATGCCCTGGATATTTCTTCCCACAATATTTACTTTCCTGGACCCCTGTCTAGCAGGGCAATTGACGTGATCCCCGGGGTGAATTTCCTATCTCCCATCCAATCATCAAAGTTCCTTTTGAAGAGGGCCAAGGAGGTGCTCTGCTTGACATGTATGGGCAGTCTATTCCAGAGTATGGGGAGTCTCTGGGTCAGGAACCTATCCCTCCAGCATGTTTTGTTCATTGTGATGACAAGGTTTAGATCCCTGGAGCGTTTGGCTCTGAGGGATTGGGATTTCTTTAAGTGGAGCATGTCCAATAGCTCAGGGTTTGACATGGCCTTGTATGTTAAGCAGAGATCGTCTCTGAGTAGACGATATGCCACAGAGTATAGCTGGAGTTTTTTTAGATGGTCAGTATAGGGCATCTGCTTTAGGCCTGTGATTCTTTTAGTGAGGTATTTCTGTGGCCTTTCCAGCTGTTGCAGATGTCTTGTGAGGTACATACCAAATGGGGCATTGTACTCTATAATGGGTCTAATGAGGGATGAGTACAGTGGGATAATGACCGCCTTTTTTCTGGATGAAAAGCCCTTAGTGATGAGGTGTGCCACATAGAAGGATTTCCTGACTGTTGTCGCGATCTTCATCTTTCATCACCTGTGGGTTCAGTTCCAATCCTTCGGAAGTGACTCGGCCGTTTCTATAGCTCGAGTCCAAAAACTTTCGAGCACATCCCTTCCCCATAATGCATAGGGTAAATTACCTCAGACTGAGTTTGCTGATTACAGAATGAAAGACATAAATGTATGAAAGAAACCATATCTGGATTATAATTATATTCCAAAGGGGAACTCACATGTGAAAGTCTGTTCTTCCAGGAAATCCAGTAGGGGAAGGAGGGAGAGGCGGTGATGACAGACAAAGCTGGACAACTCAGATGGAATATTATGGTAAGACATAACTTCTTTATCTGCAGTTGTCAATCTTCATCCTGTCATCACCTGTGTGACAGAGTCCCCTACTACTTAGAAACTTGGGTGGACTCAAGGAAGGATATTCCTAAGCACCATTGTGCCAAATGATACTCCACCCCTAAAGACCAGATCTAATTTGTAATAAGTAATAAAGGTATGAGAAGATGCCCAAGTTGCAGCTGCACAGATGTTGTCAATGGAAGTTCTTGACTTGAAAGACGTAGGAGTAGCTACCACTCTAGTTGAATATGCTTTTGGTGGTAAAGGTAAGAAAATACCTTTCCTCCTATAAACAAAGGAAATACAGTCTGAAATCCACTTAGCTAGGGTTACTTTGTTTACAGGTCATCTCAATTTGCTATGTGAAAATGAAACAAACAGTTGATCAGACTTCCTGATGTCCTTGGTCCTATCAAGATAGAATGTTAGTTGTCTGTGAACATCTAACAGATGTAATGTGTACCCCCCCTTGTTAGAATAATTTTGGAAAAACACTGGAAGATTAATGCATTGACTAAGACTGGTTTCCAACACAACTTTAGGTAAAAAGGATGGGATGGTCCTGAGAGAAACTCTATCCTTGTAAAAAATCAAATATGGTGGTCTAGAAGAAATTGCCTGAATTTCCAAGATTCTTCTAGCTGAGGTAATGGCTACCAAGAAGAGAGTTTTCAGGATAGAAACATTAGATCACATCTAGAAGCCATCTTGAAAGGGGTTTGTGTCAAGGCCTACAGCATTAAGGTAAGGTTCCAAGGAGGAGTAGGGTCCTCGTAAGGGGGCTTTAAAAGGAGAGCACCTCTTAAAAAGGATTTGCAAAGTTTATGCGAGGCCACAGATGATCCATGGAAACCACTGTGAAAATTAGAGATGGCTGCCAGTTGAACTTTAATTGGAGAAGTGGAAGCACCATCATTGAAAATAGAGGCTAAGAAGAGATGAATTTCGTGGATTAGTGCTGAAAAGGGATCAAAGTCATGTATGGAGTCCCAGTGAATGAACTTCTTCCATTTACTCAAGTAAAGTTTGTGAGCAGATGGTTTATGAGATGCCATATGTATGTGTTTAACTGAGGAAGAGAGCATATCATGCCTGGCCACTAACTGAATTGGAGAAACCAAGCTGTCAGCTTGAGACTTTAATGTCTGGGTGAATGATGCCCATCGGGTGTGATGGGAGGTCCAGAATTGGATTCAGAATCCATGGTGTTCATACCAGATGAGGCTATAGGAAGGGGAAACAAATCTGCCAAGACCAAAAGGCAACGAGGATGACTTTGTTTTTCAACTTGGCTGCTTTCTGTAGAAATTTGAGAATTAGTGGGCTTGGAGGAAAGGCATAAAAGAGACTGGGGGTTCAACTGTGGAGAACAGCATCCCTTGGTAATTCCCCCTCTGGGGGGATGAAGGCAAAGTAGCTGCTGTAAGAAAAAAACACTTGGCCAGTGAATAACAAACTGCACATGTAAATGAAATAAGATATTTAATATAAAAACTTTAGCGCCTCGGCAAATACAGCCTTCTAGGAGTTAAAGTAAATGAAATAAGATATCTAATACAAAAACTGTAGTGTCTCGGCAAATACAGCCTTCTAGGAGTTAAGTCCTAGAAGGCTATATTTACTGAGGTGCTAGAGTTTTTGTATTAAATATCTTATTTCATTTACATGTTGTTGTTGTTTGTCTTTTTGGCTTTTCCCAGTTAGGGGTCGCCACAGTGGAACTCCGGTCCACTAATAATTGGCAGTCGATTTTTATGGTGCTGAGTTGCCAGCCCGATGCCCAACCTTCAGCGAAGGCACGCCCATTCACACATGTCTTTTGCAGGCCACTCGACCACGGGGAGGACATGCAGACTCCACACAGAAGGCACTCCAGCCGAGAATCGAACAGGAGAAACTCTTGCTGTGAGGCAACAACACTACCGCTGTACCACCATTTACATGTGCATTTTGTTATTCACTGGCCAAATGTTTCTTTCTTGCTATTCTACTATTTTGGGGTTTATCGGAAAGTATCTGCTGTACCTGTTCAGAGGAAAGTCAAAAAGGTCACAGCACGGCTGGCCACCTATTCAGAAAATCCCCCCCTCCCCACCAAAAGGGCAAATATCTATCCCAGCAGAGTGCTGCCCCCCCTGACATCTCAGATGCTCAGGTAAGAGCCACCCTCTCCAAAGCAAAAAACACAGCATCAATGGGACCAGACAGTGTCCCGGGCTGCGTCCTACATGAACTCCAAGAAGAGCTAAACCCAAACATAAAACTACTGTTCAATCTCAGCCTTACTACAGGATATGTGCCCAAAGAGTGGCGTACAGCAACAGTGGTCCGTCTCCATAAAGGTGGTGCCTCAACAGATCCTGGAAACTATCACCCCATAAGCCTGACTAGCTTGGTTTGCAAAGCTATGGAAAGGATCATCATGGACCTCATAAATAAAGATATTGGGGACCTACAAACACTGGATCCTACCCAGTTCGGCTTTGTTAAGGGCAGATCCTGCCTCTTAAACCTGGTTGATTTCTTTGAAACAGTCACCAAGGCCATTGACAAGGGGAAGGTGGTCCATACAGCCTACCTGGACCTCACAAAAGCCTTTGATACAATACCCCACTCGGGCATTATAGATAAGCTCACCAGCTTAAATATAAACCCCTATGTCACTAGATGGATTGCAAATTGGCTCAAGGACAGAACCCACATGGTTAGAATTGCTGGAGGCATGTCAGACTCCAAACCAGTTACAAGTGGTGTCCCACAAGGCTCAGTCCTGGGACCTCTCTTGTTCGGTATATATTTCTTGGAGGTACAGGCCAACATGGAAGGACTGTGGCTGACCAAGTTCGCAGATTACTGCAAACTGGGTGCCATAATTGACTCTCCAGCCGACACAAGCATCCTCCAAAAGGGCCTCATAGAAACAGACAACTGGTGCCAGAGCCATGGCCTCAAGCTAAATGCCAAAAAGTGTATAGTCATCCCCTTTGGCAAAAACAAAGTGCCCACAAATTACCACATAGGTGGTAATCCATTAAGTACAGAAGAAGTAATTAGGGACCTGGGGACCCAAGTTGATAGCAATCTCTCATTTGACAACCACGTGGCCAAAGTGGTTAAAAACATTTTATATAGCCCACCTAATCATGAAGGGATTCACATCTAGATCAGGGAGGCCATCGTGCCTCTTTACTCATCCCTCATCAGGCCCATAATTGAGTACAATGCCCGTTTTGGGATGTACCTTACCAGACACCTGCAGCAACTGGAAAGACCCCAAAAGTACCTCACCAAGAAGATCAAAGGGCTCAAACAGATGCCATATGCTGCCCGGTTAAAGAAACTCCAGCTCTACTCAGTGGCATACCGCCTGTTCAGAGGCGATCTGTGCCTGACGTATAAAGCCATGTCCAACCCGGAATTAATGGACATGCTGCACCTCAGAAAATCCAAATCCCATCCAGCTATGCGCTCGAGAGACTTGAACCTCAGCACTGAAATAAATAGGACATGCTGGAGGGACAGATTCATAACCCAGAGGCTCCCTTCACTCTGGAATAAAATCCCAGTCCAGGTTAGGCAGAGTCCCTCATTGACTCTCTTCAAGAGGAATCTTGATGAGTGGATGGGAGATCGTAGGTTTACCCCAGGTATCACTTCTGTGTCACTGTTAGACAGAGGCACAGTATACTAACCTTGAAAAAGGGCATAGTAAAATAAATTTAAAATGGTTGGCGAAAGCCAAACACATTCTGGCTAGGCTTATAAATGCCCTAGGGCAGATAGCCTAGTATGAACCTATGAACCTATAAAACTTCTGGATTGAGGGACCATTCATTAGATAGAAGGATGCACCTGCTCAACTTGTCTGCTATCACACTAGACTTCCCCAGAATATGCATTGCGATCAGAAAGTGGTTCAGTGAGATCGCCCACTACCAAACTCTGAGGGCTTCTCGGCATAAGGGGTAAGATTTGGTTCTCACCTGTTTGTTGATATACCAGACCATGACATGTTTGTCATGACATATCTGACTGAACTAAAAAGGTTGTAGAACAAAAAGCACACACTCCTGCCAAATGTAGCTCACACACAGTAAATTCCAAATGTAGAAAAACAAAATGTGAGCACACCAACAAAGCTGAACAGAGACAAATAAAGTGTTATTCTTCCAAGTTATAGTGTATCAGATACACTACAACTTGGAAGAATAACGCTTTATTTGTCTCTGTTCAGCTTTGTTGGTGTGCTCACATTTTGTTTTTCTACATTTGAACTACAAAGGTCCCCACAGATAGAGTCTTGAAATGCTCACAATGCTAATAACACAACTCTCATCTCTAAAACGTTTATGTGCAAGTTGGTCTCTGATGGGGACCAAGTGCCTTGGACTGTCTTTTCCTGGCAATGCCCCTTCCCCAACCTGGGAAGCATCCGCGGTCATTGTGGCCTTGGGCTGAGTGGGAATGAACAGGCGTCCTTGTCGAACTTGGCTTGAATGAATCCACCACAGAAGATCCCTTTTGCATATGTTAGTGATTAATATTGGCATTGATAAGGGATGCTGAAGGATTGACCATTGTACTGCAAGTAGCCACTTCAATATTCTCATGTGAAACTTGGTTAGGGGAACAACAGTTATGGTAGCCACCATTGCGCCTAATGCTTGAAGCACTAGATGTGCAGGAACTCTGTTTGTAGCAGAGCCTGAACTTGATTCTGGATATTTCTAATCAAGATGGAGGGAGTGAGGCAATGGAGGCTCTTGTGTCTGACAATGCTCCTATAAACGTTAGATTTTGTGTGGGTTCCAGCAAGGATTTGCCTAAGTTGATTGTGATGCATAGATGGTCACATAACTGCAGAACCTTTTGTTTTGCTGTTAGTAGTAGTTGCCTGGTAGTAGCAAAAATGAGGCAGTCGTCTAAGTTCCGAAACACACGGAATCCTTGCAGTCTTAAGTAAACTGCTACTACTGCCATGCATTTGCTGAACAGCCTGGGGGCTGTGGTGAGACCAAAGGGCAGGATTGTGAATTGGTAATGACTGGCTCCAAGCTGGAAGTGAAGGAGTCTTCTGGACTGTCTGTCCATCTTTATATGGTAGTATGCATCCTAAAGATCTATAGAGCACATCCAATCATCCTTTCCTAAAAATAAGAATGGACTAAACTGTGACCACCCAGAATTTGGTTTTTTGAACAGATTTGTTCAGTTCACTGAGATCCAAAATTGGTCTCCAGTCCTCTGTCTTTTTTTTGGCACTAAAAAGAATCTTGAGTAAAATCTGCATTGTTTGGTCTGGTGGGACTTCTTGGATAACTCTTTTTTCTAGCAGCTTTTGAATTTGAACAGCTGCCTGTTCCCACTGACTGGGTGGAACATCAGGGAATCTCTCTGAATAGGGAGGATGAAGGGAAAAAGAATTATATAGCCTCTGGAAATGATTCTCTGGACCTAAGTATCAGAGGCGATTTCTTGCCAGGCTTTTAGGTTGAGGGATAAGTGACCCCGATTATCTCCAGAGGTGGACAATCAGGCCTCCATTCAAGAGCGCTGGAAGGATTTCCCGAAGAAGGAATCCTGATGTTGCAGGCCACCTCTGCTGTGAGGGTGGCATCTTCCATTATTGTCCCCCCCTGCCTCTGGGGGAACTTTCACCAGGTGTAGTCTGGAAAGATCCTTGAGACTTCCTGAACCACATTTTGCTTGTTCCTCATTGTTTTCTAGAAAAGGGCCTCTGAGGAGGGGAAAAACGTACTCCTATGGCAGAAAGGGTTTTTCCATCCTTCTCGCACCTGGTTAAAGTGTCTCTAACAGCTGGGCCAAAAAGGGAAGAGCTGTCAAAAGATGCACTGACAAATGAAGATGTGAGCTCCACAAAATCACACAAGCGTATCCAGGCATGCCTCCTTACAGAAATTCCTGAACCCACTGCTCTTGTCGTTCCTTTGGCAGCATGGGAAATAAGCCTCATGGACGACTTGGAAATGGATGTCAGGGTAGCTGACAGTTGACTGAATTCCGTACCTCTTCAGAAACAGCTCCTGAGAGAGTACCCGACAGCTCCTTCATCAGATCTCTCTGCAATATTATAAAATGTGCCAGGTAGTTCAAACACCATAGGGCAAAGATCAATGAAGCATAATCTTGCTTCCTGAATCTATTCATCGCCCACCACTCTTTGTTGGGGGAATGAATAGAGGAACTTTCTTCCTCTAGTTCCTTCTTAGTGGCCACTGCTACCACCATGGCATCTACAGGAACTCCCTTAGTCCAAAAAGGCTTGTCTTCTGGGACTGTAATGATTTTATCTGGTTTCTTGGGGATTGGCTCTGTAGCATCAGGGGCATTCCACACCCAATGAGCGATCAAGTCGATGAGCTCGTCGGTGGGTGGAGATATCCAGGAAGTAGACAGGCTGGTACCAAAAGCCTGAAATACACAGACTCCTCAGTCAAAGTGTTGAGGGACTACCAACCACCTCTCAGTTTAAGTATTTCCAAGATGTCTCCAAATGCGACATCATCAGGGGGTGATCTGGGGGACCCTTCGCCTTCATCAAAATCCGTGTCTTCTGTGATGGACTCTTCTGGAGAGGTCAGATGCTTCATCTGGCATAATTTCTTTCGAGTGACCTCCTCAGGGGGGACATCTGGGGAGGTTTCAGAAGAAAAAGGGTTACCCTGCTGGGTAGCCTGAGGCTGCAGTACCCGCTGTCCCTGTGAAGGAGTTGGTTGATGCTCCAGATCAGAGGCAGCCAGAGGCAGAGGCTCCAAGAAGGAAGGAACCAACCTGGTACTGGAAGTAGCAAATGCCCTCTTCATGGCCTTGAAGGCTGACCCACCAGAACAGAAAGGGTGCTCCAGGGCCGAAAAGGAAGGCCTTGGCCCCAAATCTGCCCCCCGCCCTGATGAAGTCCCCATCAAGACCAAAGTCATACCCGAGCATGTCTGCGCTGGCTCACCAAGGCACCGAGACTGCTCTGAAAACCCAGGAGTAGACTCGAATGACTCAGAACCAATGCCAGGCTGCGGCCCCAAGAGGACTCTGGTTCCGACACAACCAGAGTGCTCAGAGCAATTGTCTGCCCAAATAAAAAATAAACATTTGGAATAGACATGATTGTTTCTGGGAATCTTGGAACCGAAAACTCTACGGTACCTGTGGAGGTTAGAGGAGGAGGGTTAGCAGGGTAAGTGGAAGTTGTCAATACCTGAACCAAAGGAGTAGGAGCTGATGGAGTGCCTGACACATCTTTGGCCCAAAGAATCTTCATCATAAACCTCTCCACGTTGACTTCAGTGTGACTCCTGGAAGAATGGATGAAGACAACTGAGGGGAACTTTGGTCTATCTAAAAAGGGGACGGTGGTCTGTCTGCAAAAGAATCCAGTGAAGGGAAATATTGTGTCCTTGACAATGAAATGATTGGTATAGAACACTGTTCAGGAGCCAAAGAAGGAGTTGGAATTAAGGGAGTAAAACATGATTCCAAAGAATCCTTCTGGATCCATGATTTAGAACTCAGCTCCGATGCCCTTTTCTTTTTAGGGCTCGGTATCAAGGAATAACTCAGAACCAAGGAAGATCGCTTCTTCACCTCTGAGGCTCTAGAAGAGAAGGAGGAGGAGGAGGAAGAAGATGTCCATCTAGATTTATGTTTTGTCTTGTCCTGAGAACCAGATATGGCCTCCCCAAAGGAGGAGGGAAGGAGACATTTCAGGATAAGCTTATTCCTGCTATCTACCAATGCTTGGTGACTAAAAGCATGGCAGATAGAACAGTCATCTTGCAAATGAAGAGGACAGAGACAACAGACACACAGAGAATGCTGGTCAGAAAACAGAATTTTATGACTGCATTTAGAGAGTTACTTCACGGTAATCAGGGTAGAGGAACAGAGAGAGACAGAGAAAATATATCAAGTGAAAACTGCCTAAAAACAACGGCTACAAGTTTAGAAGATGTGATAGAGGTTTTTGAAAGTATAGGAAGAGATTTAAAGTAACTTCTTTTACTTAACAGAAGTATATAAAGTGTCCGCATATTTGTGCAGTGTTACAGTAAAGCTATTTTGCAAAGTACAGCCATTACAGGGTATATTTCGCAAAGTACAGCCATTACAGGGCAAATTTCACTGAGTACAGCCATTACAGACCAAAGTAATTCAAAAAGTTTATTGTGCATTTGAATGTTATTACAAGCTCACAGAACAGTTTGTTCATAGATAATTACAAGGACCATATTTTCAGTGTGTTTGTGTATACTTTGTGGGCATGGCAGATGGATTTTGAAAACCCAGTGCACTTGTGTTTGACAATAATATTGCTGAGAACTGGAGTGTGTTTGAGCAAGAGTATGACATTTTCATACAGGCTGCATTTTCTGATAAAGATAACCATACAAAGGCATTTATACTACTTAATTTAGCTGCATCAGAAGCTACTGAAAGGGAATGCTCATTTGTGTATACACCTGCTGTCTATGCTGGAGAGGGGGAAAACCGTCATGTTGTTGTACAGACTGAGTCAAGGGAGGACCCTGAGTGCTTAAAACGTAAATTTAGAGAAATGTGTAACACCCAGACAAATATTACAATGGAAAAGCACTTATCTTATATAAGGGATCAAAAGCCTGGTGAAACTTTTGCAGCAAATATAACTGACTTGAGAATTAAAGCTAAAACGTGCAAATTTGGTGTCTTAATGGATGAGATGATAAAAGACAGACGTGCGTGTGTGGCATAAAAGATGATGCTGTGAGAAAGAGTTTGCTTTTTCACAGTGATTTAACTTTCATTAAGGTCATTGAGATTTGTCAGATATACAAGCTCACAGAAAAACACACAAATATGCAATGAGAGCAGAGTTAGAAGGCACAGTGATAAAGCTCATGTTGATAGTATGCAGCACATGGTTAAAAGAATCAGGCCCAAGCACATGGCAGCTGTAACCCCTGCAGCACTCACTGGTAACCCCAGAACTTTCTAGCACATTCCAGAACCTCCACAGTCTCAGTGAAGCATAAGTGTGAGTCAACAAACTCAAAGTGTGGGCCCCAACCTAGTTTCATTGTCAACTGTCATAATTGTGGTGGAAGTCATGAATCTAAAAGGGAAAAATATTTAGCTTTTGGTCAACAATGCCACAAATGCAATAAATGAAATCATTTCAAAAGGTTTTGCAAATCAAAAGTCCCACATTCCTTTATTAAAAGGGAACATTTTAAGAACAGAGTTGATCAGTTAGACAATGGCTATTCTACTCTTTATGCTGATGGTGCATCAGTGTTTCATTAAATGGTCAATGCAGTTGATTTAAGGGCAAAGAATGAAGTATTTTGTAATGTTAGGATAAATGGCAAACCCATAGAGCTCAAAGTTGATACAGGTTCCAAGTGTAATGTTATGTCCGCAGAAACATTTCCTAGAGTGTGTAAAGGTGAAAGGCTTGATTTGGCAAGTGTGCCAAACTTGTTGCTTATGGAGGTGAAGAAATTTAAACTGAAGGCTCAGTTGTGCTTTCATGTTACTCTGCTGGAAGGAGCTACCTAATGTTATTTTATGTGGTCAAGAGGCATGTCCAGTCATTATTAGGTCTCAGAGACAGTTTGAAAATGGGACTGCTTTCATTTAATGAGGAATTCCATCAAGTTAGCTTAAAAGACCACTACTTTAATTTTGCCCGACACATTTTTTCTACCTATGCTGATCTTTTTCAAGACAAATTAGGCAAACTTCCAGTTGTGTACTCTATGAAGTTAGACCCAGAAGTCAGTCCAGTTATCAGGCCAACATGTAAAGTTTCAATAGCTATGCAGGACAGAGACGAAGCTCAGTTAGATAAAATGGTGCAACAAGGTGTAATTTGTCCAGCTGACACTCCAACTGAGTGGGTATCTTCAATGGTGGTAGATCATAAGAAAATCTCAGATGACATCAGAATATGTATTGATCCACAAGGCTTGAACAAAGAGCTAAAAAGACCTCAACATCCAATGTGCATAGTTGAAGAAGTCACAGCCTTAATGCCAAATGCCACTATTTTTTTCTGTCTTAGATGCAGAGTACATTTTGGCAAATTCAGCGCTTGACAGAAAATCCTCACTGCTCACTACTTTCAGTACTCTGTTTGGCAGGTCCAGATTTTTGAGAATGCCATTTGGAATAAATTCTGCAAGTGAAGTGTTTCAGCGTGCAATGGAGAAATTTTTTGCTGGGTATCCTTGTGCTATCATAGTAGATGACATACAGGTAGGAGATTGTGATGTAGCAGAACATGACAGAAACCTCAGAAAAGTTCTATAAAGTCCATGTCAAGTGAATCCTAAGCTCAATCCACCCAAATGCAAGTTCAGGTTACAGGAAGTTACTTATGGTGATCCTTTATTGACAAGTACATGATTACAACCAGACCCTTCAAAGCAAACAGCCATTCTTGGGATGCCAGCTCCAGACAATATTCAAGCTCTGCAACATTTTATTGGCATGGTCAACTACCTAGGCAAGTTCATTCCAGACTTGAGCGAACTTTCAGCACCACTCAGAGGGCTGACACGTAAAGATGTATCCTGGTTTTGGTTAGAGCAACACCAAAGAGCATTTGATGTCCTGAAACAGAGAATTACTAGTCCACTGATGCTCAGATACTATGATGTTTACAAACCAGTTACACTTTCCTGTGATGCTTTGAAATTTGGCCTTGGTGCAGTCATTCTACAAGAAGATCAACCTGTTGCCTATGCATCAAGAAAATGTAACCAAACTGAGATGCAGTATGCCCAGATTTACAAAGAGCTTTTGCCAATTGTGTTTGCATGTTTGAAGTTACATGATTATGTTTATGGTTGATCTATCCAGATTGAAACAGACCACCAACCATTAGTCACAATCCCGAGAAAGCCTATGCATTCAGCCCCAGCCAGACAGCAACATTTGATGCTGAGATTGCAGAAGTGCAATTTCAATCTTGTCTACAAGAAAGGCAAACTTCTTTATCTTGCTGATACATTATCCATATTGCCCAGAAACACCACAGAACAGCATGAAAATGAGAACCTTGATTTTGAAGTCATGGAAGGGAGACATTTTTCTTCCACATATCTTGATGAGTTGAGAGATCACACATCCACGGTTCCAGTTTTAAAGAGGCTCAACCCCTTTATCAGTCAAGGATGGCCGTCAAAGCAATCTAGTTTACCTCAAGAAATGCAACCTTATTTTCCATACATAGATGAGATTTTGGCTGACAAAGGTATCATTATGAAAGGTCCAAAAGTAATTGTTCCAAAGTCCTTGCAACCAGAGTACATTACTATTTTGCATCGTGGTTACCCAGGAACCGAATCTACCAAAAGAAGGGTGAGAGGACTGTTCTTTTGTCCTTCTATGTCACAAGACATTGAGAGAGCACTTTTATCTTGTTCAGTGTGTAACAGTACAAAGCCACATCAACAGAAGGAACCACTTCATCTTAACCAGATTCCGCAACTACCTTGGTTGACAGGAGCTACAGACATCTTCGAGTGGAATGGTCAATGTTATTTGGTGTTAGTAGACTCTTACTCCAATTGGTTCGAGATTGACCTACTTCCCAACCTAGCATCCAGTACAATCATTATGAAGATGAAGCATCATTTTGCAGTACATGGAAGTCTGCACAAAGTTTTTTCTGACAACAGCACACAGTTTACAAACCAACAGTTCAAAAGATTTGCTGAAGACTGGGACTTTACATATGTCACAAGTAGTCTAGAGCATCTGCAGTCAAATGGTTTGGCAGAATGCGCAGTTCAAAGTGTAAAACAGTTACTTGAGAAATCAAAACAAGATAATAGTGATGTTTTCCTCAATCTCTTAAATCTCACAAATGTTCCCTGTGATAAACATCTTGGTTCCCCTGCTCAGAGACCTCTGTCGAGACAAACCAGAACCACATTACCAATCGGTAGTCAATTGTTGGTTCCATGTGTCAAGAACAACAGATCAGGGAAAGCCAATCTGATGAAGAAATGCCTAACCCAGAAGTCCTACTACGATAACACCAGTAGACCGCTCAATTCATTATGAGAGGGAGAAGTGGTAAGGATGCAAATGTCCAAACATTATGATTGGACAGATGTCGTGAAGAAAATTGGCCCAGGGCTGAGATCGTACATCATAGAATCAGAAGGAGTAATTTTCCGGCGGAATCAGAAACATTTGAGACCGATGTCTGAGCCTATATCATAGCAGATAGTCTGCAAGAAAGACTCTTTATCTCAGAGTGAGTTATCCTGTGTTTCAATTCCACCAGAAGTTCCAGAGGACATTCCCGTTCCTGTAATGAATCCAGAAGTTCCTGATAAGAGTTGAGCACCGCAGACTCTCCCTGTTGCTAAATTTAGTCCCAACTGTTATGTTACGAGATAAGGTCAAATCTCAAAACCCTGTAGTAGATATGAAGCAACTTGGACATGAACATCGTGTTTTGTTTCTGATGTATATGGTAATGCATGCCTAGCTCTGATATTGTTTTGTATAAGAGGCAATCTTTTAAGAGGGAGGATGTAGATCAATATGTGTGTGTATATCTTTAAGAAGCTATCCAAGCTTCCTTGCACAAGTGTATAAATACTGAGCACGTGCAAGTCAGACTGGCATTTTGTAGTTAGCTAGTAAAAACACAATATGGCAAACACAAAACCAAAGAAACTATTCTGTCCAAGCAAGCACCCAAATGAGAGATGGAACGCTGAGGAACGATATATGTGAACCAAAAAGAACTTTATTAACGCTGTCACTACAAATCTGCGTTTTCGTATATCACACTTCATCAGATAAAATACAAGTAATGCAAATACTGTTTAAATACCATGATGAACATCAAAAAACTAATCTCATTGGATATCCAGTATTTAAAATTTAAAATGATAGTATCATTTAAAACATGTCAAGGATATAAATGAATAGATGTCAATGAATAGAACATATATAATAATACACTAGATTCTTCTATAAAAACAATATATATATGTATAATAAAATATATTATTATTAGCAATAGTACTTCTATTAATAAAAAATATATAAAAAATATATTAAAAAATATATTAAAAAAATATACTTTTACATATATAAATTCATATTGAAGGAAAATCTAAGTCAACCTACGCTCTCTAGTGGTGCATGCTAAAATACCATGAATAATTATTATTACTACAATTTAGCTGATCTAAGTTTTAATACTGGCATAATAGACAACATTTCATTTAGACCGGGATTCCTGTTGGCCTCCAGTGTAATTTGCCAAAACAGTTCCCTGTATTCCAGTTTTGCTTCCCACATACCTCCCCTAATTTCCCTGGGAACCATTTCAAGAACAAAAAAGGAAAATATAGATCATGGACAGGTCATCCTATGACGAAATAGTGCATTTCTAGGGTTTGCCTTATTTATCTCATAATAATGTTCATAAATCCTAGTCCTAAGTTTCCGTTCAGTTTTCCCTATGTAAAATGAATTACAAACCTTGCATGTAGCTAAATAAACTAAACCTGAACTATTACAATTTGCGTGTACCTTGTTTGTAATATTCCTATTCCTACTAGGAATCTCAATGGAAGGAGCATTCACTATATAAGAGCATTGAGAACACATTCCACACTTATATGTGCCGTGTTTTAAACGGCAACTGGTGTTATTTTTTCTACTTCCAAATTCAAACATGTTCTTAAAATTCAAATCCCGTCTGTATATAAAGTGTAAGGGCCCTAGTACTTTGGGATCAATATCAGAAATTTGTTGAAATCTATCCCATTCCCTATTCACTATTCTTTTTATAATGTTAGAGTCTCCATTATAATCAAGGATATATGTCTCTTTAGGGTCCTTTTCATCTTTTCTAAGAATTGGTACATTAGTATTAGGAAGGTTAACTAGGTCTTTTCCTAAAATAGGTCCAAACCTACCTTTTCTACCTTCAGAAACCTCTTTTCCTACCTGGCATATAAGGTCCGTTGGATAACCCCTCCTTTTAAACATTTCACAGACCCTTTTACTTTCAACTATAAATTCTGTATCATTTGATGTCATCCGACTAATCCTAACCAGTTGCCCCTTAATGAGATTTTTCTTCTGAAAATAAGGATGACCACTGTTAAAATGCAAATAAGAGTTAGAAAAGGTTTGTTTCCTAAACATTTTTGAACTGAAACTACCCATTTCCTTAGAAACACTAATATCCAAAAAGTTTAAAGTATCATGGTCAATATTGTATGTGAAATCCAGGAAATGTGTAGTAGTCCTAATGTAATTCAAAAATTCAATGAATTTTTGTTCTGTATCAGTCCATAAAATACATATATCGTCCAGGAAACTTTTGTATAGTGTCCAACAACCTTTAAATTCACTATTCAAAATGAATTGATCTTCCCACCAAGAAAGTACAATATTGGCAAATGCAGGAGCGCATCCTGCTCCCATTGCCACCCCTTTAATCTGTTTATAAAATTCTCCCTCAAAATACATAAAATTATTGTTTAAAACTGTTTCCATAAATAAAAGAATATTGTTAAAGTCCTTATTAGAAAATTTTCCGTATTTTAACATATATTCTTCCAACCAATTTAAACCTACTTCATGTGGTATACTACCATATAAATCCACAACATCCATTGTAATAAACATTAATGAATCATGGCTTAATTCAGATTTTAAAAGTCTTAATAAATCCCATGAATCTTTTAATACTACAGAGCCCTGGTATGCTAATTTTTTAAGTTTATTATCCAAAAAGTTAGA
Organism: Protopterus annectens; assembly: GCF_019279795.1. Taxonomy (NCBI): domain Eukaryota; kingdom Metazoa; phylum Chordata; order Ceratodontiformes; family Protopteridae; genus Protopterus; species Protopterus annectens. Next base: position 1,901,114,848 of record NC_056735.1, read on the forward strand.
AATAAAAGAAGTTATGGACCCTTCAGAAGAAACTACCAACCTTAAAGGTGGGTCCTTGAAATTTTTGTGGACCTTAGGAATTCCAAATACTGAAGACACCCTAGGAAATTTGTTGTACAAAAACTTATGTGTATCCAAATCTAGAGAACCTTCTAGTAATAAATCATCCAATAACATGTGTATTTTTGAGTTAGCTATATTCACCTCATTGACCGATGCTAAACAATATTTGTGGGTATTTTGTAACTCCTCTTTCATTTTAGATTCGTAAATAATTGTATCCATCAGAACTGTGCCAACCCCTTTATCTGGTTGCATAATTCTGATGGTACGATCTGTTTTTAACTCGTCCAAATATTGTCTTTCTATTAATGTTAAATTAGAACTCAGTTTATGATTTTGTACCTCCTTTCTAATTTCCCTTTCTAAAATAGTCTCCAGGTTTTTCAACTGAGGGTGTAATGGAGGGTTAAAAGTTCCTTTTCTCTTTGTAATTGGATTTAAAACAAAATCTGAGTCTGTATTTCCAAAAATTAAAGCTAAATTCTTTTTTCTAATAAACAGTTTTAGATCTATAATGGTTTTTACCAAATCTGTTTTCCTGTATGGCACATTCTTAAAACCTTTTGAAAATAAATTAAAATGCTCTGTATCAATAGAAATATGACTGTAATTAAAAATATTGTATCCCTGGTAGGTGTAAACATTGTCGACCACAGAAATAAAATCATCTCCACCATTATTCGTGGTCTCTGTTTCATTTACTATCGGTATTGAGGGTGATTGTAATTGTAAAATGTCCGGGGCTTGTTTCGTATTCTGTCTGACCTCCTTGGGAGGGGAAGGTAATCTAAAGGGAATTCCCCCTGTTTTTCATGTTGTTCAGCATCAACGTCCCTGTCCCCTTCCATAACATTCATGTCTTGTAAATTATCCCTTTCTTTAGTGGGAAACTTTTTAAATGGTTTGGGGGGTGGATAGGCAATACCTTCTTTATATTCCCTTAAATCCCTTTTTTATTTTACCATGTTTTCTATTCATGATAATTGTACATTTCCTATCTATTTGTATAAAGATTTCATGGTATTTAGCTTTCTCTTCTTCCACTGTGAACAATAAATCATTCAAAATATTGTCATTCAACTTTTCCATTTCCTTCAATAAAAAAGTCTTTTCCCTTTCATTCTCTTCCTTAATAGTTCTAACTACTTCTAGTCCACATTTATCAAATATTTTAATGAGATTAGTATGAAAATCAGAACCAGGTTGAACCCTGTTAGGGAATTTCCAGATTCTCAATCCCTTAGGAACTATTTTATGTTGTAGACATTCATTAAAATAAACATTGTCACATTCAAAACCCTTATATTTATCCATCAAAACATAGAAACGGTCCAAATTCTCTTTGTAAGTAGGAACATTGTGAATAATGCGTTCGGGTGGAACATGACTATTAAAATCATACTTTCTATCAATAATATCTTTAAAATGTAACAAGTTTGGTCTGAGAGCATTAAAACAGTCACCTTGTATAGCGTTGTTGTCGCCACTTGAATTCAAACGTTGCACAGTCCTTCCAAGTCCGTTCGATGTTTCGCTAGCTTTGTTGTTGAAAATAGTGGGAAATCCCATGCAATCCATGCTTCCGTTAGGTAAAGGCAATGGTGGACCCTGTGAATCCTGTGTATTACTGTCCGACCTAGATGGCATCATGCTAATCCGTCTCGTAAGCATTTCCTGGTTATCCAGAACACCTGATAACACCACTGCAAATTATTGTCAAACTGGTGTAAGTAGCTCCACAAGCTGTGAGATCTGACCGATCATCTTGCGTAGTTCTCCCCTTCCACTTCTGGGCAAGTCGTCCTCTGCCTCCTCTCCTGGATGCTCAGCCATCACAAAAAAAAAACAGTAAAAACACAATATGGCAAACACAAAACCAAAGAAACTATTCTGTCCAAGCAAGCACCCAAATGAGAGATGGAACGCTGAGGAACGATATATGTGAACCAAGAGGGTTGGAAGCACTGTGCAACGTTTGAATTCAAGTGGCAACAACAATGCTACACAAGGTGACTGTTTTAATGCTCTCAGACCAAACCTGTTACATTTTAAAGATATTATTGATAGAAAGTATGATTTTAATAATCATGTTCCACCCAAACGCATTATTCACAATGTTCCTACTTACAAAGAGAATTTGGACCGTTTGTATGTTTTGATGGATAAATATAAGGATTTTGAATGTGACAATGTTTATTTTAATGAATGTCTACAACATAAAATAGTTCCTAAGGGATTGAGAATCTGGAAATTCCCTAGAAAATGTACAATTAACATGAATAGAAAACATGGTAAAATACAAAGGGATTTAAGGGAATATAAAGAAGGTATTGCCTATCCACCCCCCAAACCATTTAAAAAGTTTCCCACTAAGGAAAGGGATAATTTACAAGACATGAATGTTATGGAAGGGGACAGGGACGTTGATGCTGAACAACATGAAAGACAGGGGGAATTCCCTTTAGATTACCCTCCCCTCCCAAGGAGGTCAGACAGAATACGAAACAAGCCCCAGACATTTTACAATTACAATCACCCTCAATACCGATAGTAAATGAAACAGAGACCACTAATAATGGTGGAGATGATTTTATTTCTGTGGTCGACAATGTTTACACCTACCAGGGATACAATATTTTTAATTACAGTCATATTTCTATTGATACAGAGCATTTTAATTTATTTTCAAAAGGTTTTAAGTATGTGCCATACAGGAAAACAGATTTGGTAAAAACCATTATAGATCTAAAACTGTTTATTAGAAAAAAGAATTTAGCTTTAATTTTTGGAAATACGGACTCAGATTTTGTTTTAAATCCAATTACAAAGAGAAAAGGAACTTTTAACCCCCCGTTACACCCTCAATTGAAAAACCTGGAGACTATTTTAGAAAGGGAAATTAGAAAGGAGGTACAAAATCATAAAGTGAGTTCTAATTTAACATTAATAGAAAGACAATATTTGGACGAGTTAAAAACAGATCGTACCATCAGAATTATGCAACCAGATAAAGGGGGTGGCACAGTTCTGATGGATACAATTATTTACAAATCTAAAATCAAAGAGGAGTTACAAAATACCCACAAATATTGTTTAGCATCAGTCAATGAGGTGAATATAGCTAACTCAAAAATACACATGTTATTGGATGATTTATTACTAGAAGGTTCTCTAGATTTGGATACACATAAGTTTTTGTACAACAAATTTCCCAGGGTGCCTTCAGTATTTGGAATTCCTAAGGTCCACAAAAATTTCAAGGACCCACCTTTAAGGTTGGTAGTTTCTTCTGAAGGGTCCATAACTTCTTTTATTTCTAACTTTTTGGATAATAAACTTAAAAAATTAGCGTATCAGGGCTCTGCAGTATTAAAAGATTCATGGGATTTATTAAGACTTTTAAAATCTGAATTAAGCCATGATTCATTAATGTTTATTACAATGGATGTTGTGGATTTATATGGTAGTATACCACATGAAGTAGGTTTAAATTGGTTGGAAGAATATATGTTAAAATATGGAAAATTTTCTAATAAGGACTTTAACAATATTCTTTTATTTATGGAAATAGTTTAAACAATAATTTTATGTATTTTGAGGGAGAATTTTATAAACAGATTAAAGGGGTGGCAATGGGAGCAGGATGCGCTCCTACATTTGCCAATATTGTACTTTCTTGGTGGGAAGATCAATTAATTTTGAATAGTGAATTTAAAGGTCGTTGGACACTATACAACAGTTTCCTGGACGATATATGTATTTTATGGACTGATACAGAACAAAAATTCATTGAATTTTTGAATTACATTAGGACTACTACACATTTCCTGGATTTCACATACAATATTGACCATAATACTTTAAACCTTTTGGATATTAGTGTTTCTAAGGAAATGGGTAGTTTCAGTTCAGAAATTTTTAGGAAACAAACCTTTTCTAACTCTTATTTACATTTTAACAGTGGTCATCCTTATTTTCAGAAGAAAAATCTCATTAAGGGGCAACTGGTTAGGATTAGTCGGATGACATCAAATGATACAGAATTTATAGATGAAAGTAAAAGGGTCTGTGAAATGTTTAAAAGGAGGGGTTATCCAACGGACCTTATATGCCAGGTAGAAAAAGAGGTTTCTGAAGGTAGAAAAGGTAGGTTTGGACCTATTTTAGGAAAAGACCTAGTTAACCTTCCTAATACTAATGTACCAATTCTTAGAAAAGATGAAAAGGACCCTAAAGAGACATATATCCTTGATTATAATGGAGACTCTAACATTATAAAAAGAATAGTGAATAGGGAATGGGATAGATTTCAACAAATTTCTGATATTGATCCCAAAGTACTAGGGCCCTTACACTTTATATACAGATGGGATTTGAATTTTAAGAACATGTTTGAATTTGGAAGTAGAAAAAATAACACCAGTTGCCGTTTAAAACACGGCACATATAAGTGTGGAATGTGTTCTCAATGCTCTTATATAGTGAATGCTCCTTCTATTGAGATTCCTAGTAGGAATAGGAATATTACAAACAAGGTACACGCAAATTGTAATAGTTCAGGTTTAGTTTATTTAGCTACATGCAAGGTTTGTAATTCATTTTACGTAGGGAAAACTGAACGGAAACTTAGGACTAGGATTTATGAACATTATTATGAGATAAATAAGGTGAACCCTAGAAATGCAATATTTCGTCATAGGATGACCTGTCCACAATCTATATTTTCCTTTTTTGTTCTTGAAATGGTTCCCAGGGAAATTAGGGGAGGTATGTGGGAGGCAAAACTGGAATACAGGGAACTGTTTTGCAAATTACACTGGAGGCCAACAGGAATCCCGGTCTAAATGAAATGTTGTCTATTATGCCAGTATTAAAACTTATATCAGCTAAATTGTAGTAATAATAATCATTCATGGTATTTTAACATGCACCACTAGAGGGCATAGGTTGACTTAGGTTTTCCTTCAATATGAATTTATATATGTAAAAGTATATTTTTTTAATATATTTTTTAATATATTTTTTTATATTTTTTTATTAATAGAAGTACTATTGCTAATAATAATATATTTTATTATACATATATATATTGTTTTTATAGAAGAATCTAGTGTATTATTATAGATGTTCTATTCATTGACATCTACTCATTTATATCCTTGACATGTTTTAAATGATACTATCGTTTTAAATTTTAAATACTGGATATCCAATGAGATAAATCTTTTGATGTTCATCATGGTATTTAAACAGTATTTGCATTATTTGTATTTTATCTGATGAAGTGTGATATACGAAAACGCAGATTTGTAGTCACAGCGTTAATAAAGTTCTTTTTGGTTCACATATATCGTTCCTCAGCGTTCCATCTCTCATTTGGGTGCTTGCTTGGACAGAATAGTTTCTTTGATTTTGTAGTTAGCTGTTGAGATGTGAAAATGTATGTAAGCTCTGTCTGTTAACTAGTTTGTTCATATTTAATGATGCTGCTATCTATCCTGATGTGTTTCTATGTATTAAAGCACCTAAACGAACCCCCAAGCCTTCTTGTTATACGTGTTAGAGATGAATGAGAAACAGCCATGATGACAATCTGGTTACATACACTGAGTCAAATATGACTATTCCAACCCATGAGTAGGACAGTGATTATGATTCAGCAGATGAGATTCCACTTGGCAACCTTCACCTAGGACAGCAGTTAGAAGTAATGGAATAGTACTTGGTAACTCTATGTGCAACAGTAAGGAAGAAGATAACTTTCCACTTGCACAGCTACACCATAAGTGGGCTAACAGCAATACTGACAAGGACAATATTCCACTAGCATGATTTAAATAGAAACTACATTGAAATACAAATATGGACAGTATCATACAGTTGCATGTGCCACAGGAGACTTGAAGCAGCAGTAATGATGATGAGGACTTTTTACAGGATGGCTGTAATGCTGGGTAACAAATAGATAACAGATATGTATGCTTGACTGATTTCCCTGATCAGTAATACTTGTATGAGAATTATCAATATGCAGCTTAAGGACAACAAAGAAAGCATATTCCTCTAAACATACTAGATCAGCACTTTCATTCATTAAATTTGAACAGGTACCTGATTTTCCTGATGAAGTCAATATATGGGAATGAGCTGTCTGTATCTTAAGGACACTTAAGAGTGTGACTCCTAAACATATGAGATCAACAGACAATTTTATTTATTATATTTGCACTGGTGTCTATCTCTCAGAACAAGTCATTGCTTGAAAATTAGCCACCTGCCAGTTAAGGACAATGAAAAGTATCTCTCTCCCTAAACATATGGAATCATCAGTTTCATTTATTAGATTTTTGTAGATGCCTGATTTCTCTGAACAACTTCCTGCATGTGAATTAACTTTCTGCCACTTAAGGACACTAAGGAGTGTATCTTTCGCTAAATGCATGGTACTAGCAAACAGTTTCATTTATTACATTTTTGCAGGTGCTTCATCCCCCTGAACAAATTCCTGCATGGAAATTAGCCATCTGCTGCTTAAGAAATTAAAGAGTGCATCTCTCCCTAAATACACAGGATCAACAAACAGTTTCCTTTAACACATTTTGTAGGTGCCTTATCTTTCCAAACAGGTCTCTATTAGCATATTAAAGTGTATTTATCTCCTAAACATACAGGATCAGCAGACAGTTTCACTTATTAGGTAGAGCTGCTCTGGTTTCTTCACAGATGTTGCTTGTTTATTACAACCTCCATCATATGTGATCAACTCCCATTATAATCTTAACATGGAACTCTGTACTGCTCTTAGAAATCCTTAACAAGATAAGAGTACATTTATTGGTGAATCCTAGGAAGACTAGGGAAGCTTGGCAGCATGAGTCTTCTGTCTTCTATCTGTAAAGGCTAACAACCTCTCTCCACTCCATTTTTCCCCTTATCCCTCTGCCTCCTGTACTACAGTATGGTTGTTCTTTGCCACAGGCAATGGCTGCCACTTTCTGGCACTCAAAGTTTAGGCTCTCCATTGATTCTGGTAGCCTTTAGTGGAATTTATTAGTTGAATGCAGTCAGCACATGTCAGAATATTACTGACTATTCCTGTGTTTGCTGCTGTGTTGCTCATGGGTGGTCCTTATATGCATTCACACTCACTGGCTGCCGTAGCCTTTGATTGATAGTAGGAATTGAGTAGCTACCTTTTTAAAGATGTCCCTGCATTTTATTTGCTGTTTTTCTACAAGCTCTTAAGCTGTTGCCACCTCTTTTATTCTAGGTGTGCTTTACATCCATGGCTCCCTCTCACTGAGTAGGGATCAACACTATTCTGTCTAAATAGTTGGCCCTGCATTTATTTCACATTACTGCCTGCCCATCAGTTCTACTCTTTACAGATCACATAGGATGACTGTATTGCTAGGTAACAAGTACAGCATTTGTAAAGGTCACCTTAACTGTGAAATACCTGTAACTGTTATCAATTCACTGGCTGGTAGATGTTGCTTTAAAAATAACATATCATAATTGTCGCTCGCTGTGTACAACACTCAAAAAAAGAAGTTATGTACTCACCATAATGTTCCATGTGAGTTGTTCATTTCGCCTTCATTCTTACAGATGAGTTCGGAGCCGGCCTACCACAAAGCTCGAGGTTTACAGACAGGTCGAGGCCAAGTCCCTACCCCATGATGCACCTAGAGTTACCTCAGATCTTGTTTGCTGCGTATAATAATACCATGTGCCATTCTTATCACTCTAGAAGAAAACCCATAGAAAGATTGAGTAACCAGGATAAAACTAGTATCTCGGTCCTTGAAAAACCCTGGAGGGGGTAGGAGGGAGGGAAGTAAGAATGAAGGTGAGATGAACAACTCACATGGAATGTTATGGTGAGTACATAACTTCTTGATGTGAAGTTGTTCTATCTCGCCGTTCATTCTTACAGATGGGTAGCGTCCCAAGCACCATCTTTCTTGGGTGGCTCACGGGAGTATGTTTTTCAGGACAGTAGACCCAAATGAGGCCCTGTCCCTGGATGCCTTGTCAACTTTGTAATGAGTGATAAAGGTATGAGGTCTTGACCAAGTGGCTTCTGCACAAATGTTGTCTATAGGAAGCCTAGCAGAAAAAGCAGATGTGGACACTGCTCTGGTAGAATGAGCCTTAATGTTGTGTTGTAAGGGCATATTAGCAGCTGGATAAGCAAATGTGATACAATCAGATAACCATTTAGACAGTGTTGTTTTTGCCACTGGCATACCTTTTCTGGAATCTGAAAAGGAAATGAAAAGCTATTCTGATTTTCTGAACTCTTTTGTTCTATCCAAGTAAAATCTGAGTTGGTTGCCTATGTGCATCAAGCGTGTGCAGCATATACTCTAAGTTCTTGGTGTGTTTCGGAAAGAACACTGGCAAATCTATAATCTGGTTAAGGTCAGTCTCAGTACAAACGTTGGGTAAAAATAAAGGATTTGTTCACAGGGACTCTCTGTCAGCATGGAAAATCAAATAAGGAGGCTTTATGGACAAGGCCTGAAGCTCTGACACTACGGGCAGAAGTGATGGCTACTAAAAAGATAGTCTTCCATGACAAATATTTCAAGTCGCAGGAGGAAGCTAGTTCGAAAGGTGGGAGAATAATGCACGAAAGCATAACATTTAGATTTCATGGAGTATAAGGGGATTTCACAGGTGGTCTGAGATGAAAAGTCCCTTTGAGAAAGGCTTTGGATAGTTTATGTGACATTATGTTTAATCCTTCAAAGCCAAGGTGAAAATTAGAGACAGCAGCAAGTTGAACCCAAACTGTTGCTGCTGCAGCTCCTTTAATGAAAAGCATAGTCAAGAACTCTAATATGGAGGCAATAGGGGCTCGGTAGGGAACAATGTTATTTTGAGAAGCCCATATAGAAAATCTTTTCCATTTACTAAGATACAGCTTCCTAGTAGAGGATTTATGAGAAGGTATTAAAATATGCTGTGTTTCATTTGCAAGGTTATGGAACCTGGCTATGTTTGGAATTGGAGCAGCGAATCTGTCAATTTCAGGGACTGAAGAGAGGGATGAAGAGCCCCCAACGAATGTGTCAGAAGATCTGGAACTCAGTCCAGAATCCAAGGGTATTCCAACTGATGAAGTCGAAGGAAGGGGAACCAAATCTGACAAGACCGATGAGGGGGCTATTAGAATGATGGTCCTTCCCAGGGCTTTTGCTTTCTGCAATACTTTGGATATCAAGGGAATTGGTGGGAATGCATAGAGGAGACCCGGAGGCCAATTGTGTACAAGTGCGTCCCTTGGGGCTTCTCCTGGAGGGGGAATCAGGGCAAAGTAGCTTCTACATTTTATATTCATGCGGTTGGCAAAAAGGTCGCAGCAAGGCTGGCCCCATCTGCAGAAAATTATCTCTGCTGTCTCTTTCTTGAGGGACCAATCGTGAGGCAACAAGATTGCCCTGCTCAGTTTGTCTGCTATCACGTTGGATTTCCCCGGGATGTGCATTGCTAACAGAAAGTGCTGGGTGAATGCAGCCCACTGCCATACTCTTAGGGCCTTGCGACAAAGAGGATAGGACCTTGTTCCTCCTTGCTTGTTCAAGTACCAGCCCACTGACATGTTGTCCATCTGAATCGCAACTGTTCGCAGAGGAAGAAAGTCCTGGAAGTACTGCAATGCCAAAAGTACCACTCTCATCTCCAGGACATTGATATGCAGATGTGTCTCCTGTTCGGTCCATGTGCCTTGGGCTGTTCTTCTCTGAAAATGCTCCCCCCACCATATCAGGGAAGTGTCCATGGTCACTGTGGCCACTGGAGGGGGTAAAACAAAAGGATGACCTATTGTTACATGAAGAGAGGTCAACCACCACTGAAGATCCTTTTTGCATGTATTTGTAATCATTATGAGATGAGACATTGGGAGCTCTTGGTAAGACCATTGAGTGAATAGCAGCCATTGCAGAATCCGCATATGTATGCGACCCAATGGTATCTCTAGTAATGCAGCTGCCATCATGCCTAACAATTTTAGCACTTCTGATGCTGGAGCCTTGTCTTTGGATATGATATTGTGGACCTGCTGATGAAGAAGTAACACTCTTTCTGCTGGAAGTCTCAAAGTGGTGGTGGTGGTGTCCAATTCTGCTCCAATAAAAATGATATGTTGCGATGGCGACAAGGCAGATTTTTCTGAATTTACTGTAATGCCCAGCTGACTGCAGAGAGTAAGAGTGGTGTCCCTGGCTTGTATTAGCTGATGCCTGGTGGTGGCAGTGAGGAGCCAGTAGTTTAAGTACGGAAACACCTGGAATCCTAAATGCCTCAAGTGAACTGTGACCACTGCCATACATTTGGTAAACACTCTGGGGGCTGTAGTGAGACCAAAGGGCAGGGCTTGAAACTGGTAATGACTGTCTCCCAGCTGGAAGCGCAGATGATCCCTGGATGGTCTGGCCATTTTTATATGGTAGTATGCATCCTGTAGATCTATTGAGCACATCCAATTATTTTTCCCTAAAAAGGGAAGTATCAACTGAAGTGTGACCATCCAGAACTTCTCTTTCTTGACAGATCTGTTTAGTCTGCTGAGGTCCAAAATAAGTCTCCAGTCCCCTGTCCTTTTTGGAACTAAAATGAATCTTGAGTAGGTTCCCGATCCCGTCTGGTCTACTAGGACTGGTTGGATGACTCTTTTTCTTAGCAACGTTTGGACCTCTACTGTTGCTTGTTCCCTGTAACTGGCTGGAACGTCCAGGATTTTTGTTGTCAATGGAGGGGAAGTGGTGAAAGGAATGAATCCTCTGGAAACTATACTTTGTACCCAGTTGTCATTTGTTATTTTGAGCCAGGCATCTGGATACAAAGATAAGCGACCCCCAACTGCCTCTAGTGTAGGACAGTCGAGCCTCCTTTCAGGAGCACTGGTAGGGCTTCCCAAAGAACTGCAAAAAATATATATGATAGCAGGATAAAGGTTGGTAAGACAAAAATAAGAATAAAATAAATGAAGAAATACCAAACCAACAGGTTAAAATCCAGGAACTTTAATAGATGTATCCAAAAGAGTGGACGTCCTTTCAGGAAAGGTTTCAGTGAAAAAAAAAAACATTTATACCAGGGTTTTTTTCACAGAAACCTTTCCTGAAAAGATGTAGACTTAGACATAAATAATGTTTTATTTTCATACATATTTTTATAAGTGCAATATGTTTGCACACATTTTATAGCTGTCTTTATCTATGATATATGAATGTGTTTTCGGCAGTATGTGTTCTTTTAAAAAATTTGTAACTTTTTAATGACATCATAATTAAGGGCTTTTTATCGGTCACACTTTGTATAAAAGACTTGTATTTCTTAGTCAATGTTGTCTGATGAAGTGGTGTGGTCACCGTGAAAGCGCTTACCACTCTTTTGGATACATCTATTAAAGTTCCTGGATTTTAGCCTGTTGGTTTGGTATTTCTTCCCAAAGAACTGGTCTCTGTCACCCTGGTTTTGTGGACCCCCTCTGTCGCGAGGGCGGCATCTTCCATTACTGCCCCCTCCTCTGCTCCTGGAGGGGGGGGTTCACCACGTGTATCCTGAAAGGCTCCTTGGGCTTTTCGGAACCACATCTTCCCTCCCCTTTGACCCTTGGAGTAGGGTCTGGTAGGGGTGGAAAAACAGACTCTGATGGCAGACAGAGTCTTTCCTTCCTGCTCACACCTGGTCAAAGTTTCCTTAACTTTGGGCCCGAAAAGGGGCGAGATATCAAAAGGGGTATGACAAAAGATGACTTAAAGGGCTCTGCAAAGGAACACAAGAGCATCCAGGAATGTCTCCTAAGAGCAATTCCTGTACCCGCTGCCCTACTCGTTCCATCAGCTGCATATGAAATTAGACGCATGGACGAGTTCACTATGGATCTGATGGTAGCAAGCTGGGAGGCAACCTTGTCTGAAGCTCCTGCAGCTACGGTACCCTGAAGAGTATCTCCAAGCTCTTTTAGGAGATCTCTTTGCAGTCTCATAAAATGAGTGAGATAGTTCAGTATGGCTCAGAGGAGGAAAAGAAGTCAATGGCATTACAGTTTTAGGCTCCGAAACCACCTGGGTCAGAGCCGACTAAATTTAGCAAAAGCCGGTGCCTGTAGCAACTTCTGCACCACACGATCCACATCTAAATCGGACAGGCTGATCGAAGACCGAGATGAATGGATGGATGGAGGTACTGACTGTAAAATGGGTGATTTTAGAACTTCGATACTGGTTCCAGGACTGGGGACCAGCTTTGAAAAGACAAGACGCTCGGCTCCGATGGCTGTGGAGCCAACGTCGACTCTTTTTTAGATTTTTTAACTACTGAAGAAGTGGAAGAAGTCTTGGAAGACTTTGAGGACTTACTAGATGTACCCTGGTCGCTCAAAGCTTCCTGAAACAATGGTTTAAGAGGCCCTCTATCTAGAAATTTTCTTTTTCGTTCCTGGAGAACTCTAGAAGAAAAAGAATGATAAATGGAGCAGCTTTCCTGTAAGTGAAAGGCTCCAAGGCAATACACACAATTAATGTGACTGTCACAGACATCTTCTGCCCACATATTGGACACTTTTAAATCCTGGACTTAGGATGCTTATCCTGGTCAGCCATTATCAGTTATACAGTATAGAACAATCAACTACTGTACTTTAAAGAGACTAGCCACACCCAAAAAACTAACAAAGTCAAATTGGTAAGCTAAATACCCAAATAAGCCCTAAATAACAACTGGGCTGAATAACAATACACTAACTAGTCAAAATGTTCACACACACACACACACACACACACACACACACACACACACACACACACACACACACACACACACACACACACACACACACACACACACACACACACACACACACACACACACACACACACACACACACTAAGTAACTGTTTAACTAGAAGTTATATAAAGATTTAAATACAGATTTAAAGGCACACGAAAGGGAAGGGTAATATTAAAGGCCTATATAAAAAACGAGGCCAAAAAGAGAAGGAATATCTTTACTAACAACTATAAGGCTAACACTACTAAACACTATGAAATACTAAATCTAAATATTGTTTTAGAAATATTTTTAGAAATATTAGAAAGTCAGAAAGAATTATACTGGCCTGAGCTTTACAAGGAACCTCCAATCTATTGCAGCAGCAAACTAGATCTGAGGTATCTCTAGGTGCATCATGGGATAGGGACTTGGCTTCAAGCTGTCTGTAAACCTCGAGCTTTGTAGTAGGCCGACTCGGGAACCCATCTGGAAGAATGAACGGCGAGATAGAACAACTTCACATCATATATTTATGGGTTATTATTGCTAATCAAACAATCTCCAATGCACTATTACGGTTTGTTAATTTTTGTAAGGAACAATGTACTGTGTAGTACTGGCATGCTTAGAACAGTTGCATTCTTTTGTTTCGTGGGGGATATCAGACTAACTATTGTTTTACCTGCAGTTATAAGCATATAGTGTGGACTCACTGTAGGATATTTGTGTGACTTTTTATACAGTACAGTTCATCTATGAATTTCTAGCTTAATTATCCTTATTCATTTTTCTTTCTGTTGACAGATTTGCACAGGTGCCCATTCTTCTTAAACAAGCTCCCACATTGCAATTAACCATCTGCCTCCATTAATTATACAGGATTAGCAGACAGTTTCATTTATTAGGTAGAACTAACTGTTCCTTTTTCCTGTACCAATACTGCTTGATTACATCAGCTTGCAACTTGAACCTCCACCTTCTGTGATCAGGTTCCATTATAATCTGAGCATGGAATACTATATTGCCCCGACAAAAATTCTTTATGGGATAAGCCGATATTTCACTGCTACCTTGGGTGATCTAACTATGAGCTCTGCTCCGACAATGGAAGTTTGCCAGCCTGAATCTTCTACCTGCAAGGGTTAATGACCTTTGTCAGTTGCCCCCTTTCCTCCCTCATACTGCTATCTCCTGACCCAAGCCTCCTAAACTATAGTACTGCTGTTGTCTGCATCAGGCAAAGGCTGCCACATCACAGTGCTTCAGCTTCAGATTAGCCACTGATTCTGGTAGCCTATCGTGGAATTTATTAATCAAAGTCAGTGGGTATGTTAGAATATTACTGACCATTCCTGTTGTTGATTCCATGCTGTTCATGAATGCTTTTTGTGTACATGCACACACTGACTGGCTTCTGCAGCCCTTGTTTTGCTGTCCATTTAGCTTTTCTTCCACACCCACTCCCCAGCCACCCCCAGTGATCTACTCCCACCACTCCACATCCAATGTAAATTAACTGTACTTAATAAACAAACCTGTTCAAAATGTTTACTAATAGCATTATATGTACCCATTGTTTTAAATGTTAGCCCTACTCTGCGTTGCAACTGTCTCACCAGTCCACACAAAGCAACATATTTTGACTTTAATGTACACAGCTATTCAGTCACTCAAAACAAATTCACCACTGCAGTCTAGTTACATCAGTTCCTAAACTGACCACACTTTTCTCTCACTCTATTCCCTAAACCATACTATGCACATTGCAAAATAACACTACAGCCCGCATTTCTATACATCAAATATTTTATAATGTTAAGGTAGCCAGTCAACATATACAAAGTTTAGAACTCATACAATGTAAGCTTTGTCATATCATTATTACTACACTATATAACAATATTAAAACCCTACTGAAACCACTTTGACCAAAACTAAACTAAAATTACAAACGGCAAATTATTCCACTTCTCACCAGCTCATTTCTTTAACTAAAGGAGCTACAATGATAAACTTTCAATTATCCTGAGTTTAGAACTATATTGTCGAACCTCATTAAGTATAGCTCATTATGAACTTTAAACTACCACATGTAATAGCAACACGCCACATTTAAACTCCACAATTCCAATAAAATTCTCAGCTTGTTGTGACCAATTAGTTATTTTAGCCCAGACTCTAAAAAGACAGTCATATTATTACCATAATACATACACAATCTTGTGGCAAGGCTACATGCAGCACACAAAGTTACAGTAGCATTCTTCATACTGCTTTTTTATTGAGGAGGAGATACTCAACTAAGTTCCAGTCCCATTACAACTTGCCCCATCACTACCTCAAACATTATCACCAAATAAATTCACCAGCAAATAGGCAACGGCAAACAAAAATATGTAACCTGTGCTTAGATGAATGTCGGTAGCCTAAGTAACAAAAGGGCTCAGTAAGAAGCTTGGGTA
Source organism: Protopterus annectens (assembly GCF_019279795.1). Classification (NCBI taxonomy): domain Eukaryota; kingdom Metazoa; phylum Chordata; order Ceratodontiformes; family Protopteridae; genus Protopterus; species Protopterus annectens. The sequence goes on from NC_056735.1 coordinate 1,901,130,163, forward strand.
ACATTACAATAACCCAAGATAATCAGTTGGTTATCTTCTAAACTTGCTCAAAGGTTTCACTTTTTCACAGACAATAGACCTAGTCTAAGGTGTGTTAGTAGTGATTTACACTAAATGAAAAGAAAGCTAAATTAAACCTTGCACTCATAGGCAGGAGCGATACTAATTCAGACCACTACCCTAACTGGTCCTCAGTAAAATTACTGACTGGAGGTAAACCAAAGAAGCCCATCACCTCTTTCAACCCTCAGTGTTACATACTAAATTAAATTCAATTTTAATCTCATTAAAAACCACAAACTGATAAAATGAGATGCGATTCTATCTTTGAGTGGAATAGCACTGATAAGCACCAATTACTCATTCATCTATCCCATAATAATCTTATTGAGGAAGTCAATGAAGGTACTAGGCCTGACCTAGAGTAGACACAACCTTGCTAACTGCAAACGAGCAGCATTACATTTCATACTAATTACTGTATTGTACTGTACTGTATTGTATAATTTGACATCTCTCAAGATTTTACCCCCAACGATAAGTGATAGCTGCCTTGTACTCTCATTTTGGAAACTAAGATCTGAAAAAGAACCTTCTCATTATACAATTCCCACAATTTCAGAAGCAGAGGAAATTTTCTGGAAAACAGAACTAGATTTCATAGACTAGGTACGAGTTTTGAAATGTGCAGACCCAATATCAGCCATCCAATGTTCTACCACTTGATAATGCCTTTGCAAGACCATCTAGGTCTTCAAAAAACAACACATTACTTATAAATACATACTATAAATAAACAATGACATTAGAAACCAAATTAAACCTAGAATTAAAGCATAAGAAGCATGGAAAGGGGACCAAAACATAGTAGACAAACCATACAACTAAATTAGTAAAACAAGGATACCTACTCAACTAACAGACAAGACTAGCCATAAACCAATAAAGTTTTGGAAATCTATCATACAGATCAGCACCAACAAAATATTCCCAAAACATTCAATTACAGATCACTATAACCAAACAAACTCAAATTAACAAAAGAATAATTTCTGAAATACTCCTCACCTTCAACAAAAAATATTTTCCCACACACTTTCACCAACATCAAACACACCACTACACATGCACCTGCCACACTAACTTTTTTCCAAGGTTATTAATAAGTCATATATAACAAAACTGCTGGTACAAGAAAACTACCATTGCAATCCTGATTTTCATATCCTACACCCAAATGTCTACATTTAGGCTTTACCATACTAAATGCCTCCCCAAACACATCTTAAACCTCACTTTTACTATTAGCAAAATCCTATCTCAGGGCTTCAATCATGCAATTATTCTACCATATGCAAAAGTAAAATCTCCCAAAGCAGTGAACAACTTCTATCCAATTGCCAAAACATGTAATTTGGCTAAGATTTGGAAAAAAAAATGTAATATATGAGCAAATGTTCAAGTACAGGAAAAGTATGTCTTAACAAACAATATGGCTTTCACCCTATCTACAGTACTATAGCTGCACCATTTAAACTAGCTAAACAAATATATACCAATATGGAAAATGGTCCTAAAACTGGTGTCTTTGTCCTTAACCTGAAGTGGGCCTTTGAAACAGTTGATCATTTATACTGCTTCAACAACTAAGCAAAACTAGCTTCGTATACAAAGCAGTACAATGGTTTTAATATTTTCACAAACAAAACATTTACTGGCAATGTTAACAATGCAGTCTCAGAAACTTGATCCATTACCAAGGAACTTCCTCAGGTCACTGTTCTTGGCCCTGTACTATTCTTTTTGTTCATAAAGTATCTGCCTTTCGATTTTCCAAACAAAAGGTCCATACTTTATGCAAATGCTAGAGTGTTTGCTAGGGCACAAAATGCTATAATATCAAAAAAATTAGAAAAAGACTTCCCCATATATGGACATTCTTGCAAATATGAATCTAACCATTAACCCTCAAAAGTGCTCAGCTATGTATACTGTTAGGGGCATAACAGAGACTTACTAACAACAAATGTCTTGCTACTCCTGAACCAGATAGTATTTAGTTAGGGGGATAAACAAATTAAGTCTTGGATCAAGATACACCCCAATGTAGTAATCGTATTTAGTTAGGGGGATGAGGGAGCTATCACTACACTGGGGTATATCTTGATCCAAAACTTAAATAGCACCCTCATCCCTATAACTGAATATTGTCACTAACTTGGGGTATATCTTGATCTGATACAGAGCATCAGATCAATAGAGTAATGTGACAACTAGAAGTTTCCAACAAAACATCTAACCTCATAATAACTAAGCATGTAAATCATTGCCAAGAATATTCTTCTTCCAAAACTAGAGTACTCCTTCCCACTGATACACCTACAACTCTCACAGAATGCCAACCCTATTTAAATTGCTGAGAAGAAAGTTCTCAGATTCATTCACTTTACATATCACACAGAACATCTATGTGCCACTTTTCAGAAAAAAATAAGTGGCTCCCCATGGAAAGGGCTTTTTTTTCTCATCAAACACTAATGTATAATCTAGGACATCAAAATTATTACCTCTGATAATAAATCCTCTTTTTTAAAGGAATATGCCATATGAACTTAGAAATCACGAGGACATTTCTCTTCACAAACCACCGCCCTCCCAAATGAATATCATGGAGCAAGCGTTCTATATGACTACTTCAACTTCCGCACGAAAAGTTCCAAAATGATGATAAATTGGCCACTTTTCTTAAACAATTAAAAGCCTATCTCAACAAGTACAAGTGCAACTGCCACAGAGCCAACAGTTAATTAACTATATAGTCACAAAGCACAGCATATATTGCTGGTACCTGTCACAATTTCTGCATTCTAATATAATGTTTTACAAACAGAGAATATAAGTAATAGACTGTATTGCACAATGAACAGAGGAAGTACAGTTGTGCAAATTGCACTTACCACAACAGTAGATGTTTGCATTGCTCACCGCTACAGTAGCCTAGGATACAACAACTGACCAGCTTCACAAAGCTCTGGCTCCCTCCCTCACCTTCACCTTCACACTGACTGTTGACTGGTCAGGCCACTGGAGGGAAATCAGCAGTGAAGAAATGTTCAGGTATTTCTTGCTCATAAAGAAAGTGTTACCTGTCTTGAACACCTAAAATATAACAGAAATCCAAAAACATCACATCCCAAATTCCTAATAACTTAACTGTATACAAAGAAGGGGGTGGAGGGTGGGTATAGCTACTGCAACAGTGAGGAATTCAAACATCTACTGTTATGGCAAGTGCAACCCACCCAACTGTACTATGCTCATCATTCTCACTCCTGCAGTAGCCTTTTGGCTCTATGGCTTGATTTTCAAAACCTATCCAACCTGGGAGGAGGAAGGATAAGGATCCAGAAGCCCTTGGAGAATGGCCCTAGCAAAGCCAGTCCTGGACCACTTGGAGAATGGCCCTAGCAAAATCAGTTCTGGACCTCAAAAAGGAATCCAATTTGCAATGCTTTGTAAAAATATGTACAGATGACCAAGTTGCTGCCTCTAAAATACTTCTGGCGTCCATTCTTTTCCAGTAAGCCATTGTAGATTAGAAGACTTTAGTGGAATGTGCCTTCATACTGTCTGGAACTGATTTACTATGGCAGGTACAAAAAGGTAATAGCAGAGGCCAATTACCTAGAAACAGTCTGTTTTGACATGGGTTGCTCCTTTTTTGTCTTATCATAAGAAATAAACAGCTAATTAGCTTTTTTAAAGGACTTAATTCTGTCAAGATAGTACTTGAGCTGCCTATGTACACCCAGTGCATGCTGAATCCATTCTCCCTGGTTCTGAGGATCTGGATAAAACACAAGGAGATTGACGGCTTAATTCAAAGTAAACTCTAAAATAGCTTTGGGCATAAAGGAGCAATCTGAATGGGGGATTTGTATTTCATGAGACCCTGTCTCTACGGAAGACCAGATAGGGTTCACCCACCATTAGAGCCTGCAACTCAGATACTCTTCTTGCAAATGTCAGAGCAATAGGAATACAGTCTTCCATGTGATGAACCTTAAATCTGCCTGATAAGCTGGTTCAATGGGAGACAGAGTTAACTTTTCCAACACAAGGTTAAGATCCCAGGAAGGAGCCATATGCTTTCTATTAGGGCTAAGATGCAACCTCCCCTTCAGAAACTGTTTTACCAAAAACAGAAAAGAAAGGGCTAGAGCAATGGGCAGACACTCTGAAATGGCCCCAGGATATACCTTGATAGAGGAATAAGACAGGCCAGAGCAAAGTAACTCACAAAACTATTTAAGAACCAGTGCTAGACAATCCCCGATAGAACATTGGTTATTAAAGCACCAGCTAGAAAATATTTTCCAGTTGCCAATATAAGATTTCCTAGCAGTGGGTTTTCTTGCCTCCTTTAGTACCTGCTGCATGTCCTTATAAAAGAGGTGCCTAAAAAGAATCACAATTGAATCATCCGGGCAGTTAGTTGAAGTTGTTTGAGACTAGGGTGTATCAAACTCCCCCTGTCCTATGTGAGTAGTTCCAGTTTGTGAGGAAGTTTGTGGTAATTGCCCTTGGCCAGTTCTATAAGAAAGGAAAACCAACGTTGCTTAGAACATAATAGAGTCACCACAATGTTTTTGGAGAATCCTTCTGAATCTTCAGAATTATAATTACCCTGGATATCAGTGGAAAGGGTAAAAATGCACAAAGGAACATTGGTGACCACAGGAATGAAAATGCACATCTTCCAGGCTTGCTTGCAAGGAGCTGTAGAGCAGAATTTGTTCAGTTGTCTGTTTCAAAAGGAAGCAAGCAGAAATATTTGAGGTGTTTTCCACAAATGGATCAACTTCTGGAAGAACACTCCCCATTCAACTTCCATTCATGAGGGTCTGTCCTGGTCCTGCTCAGCTTGTCTGCACTATATTTTGCTCTGATGGAATGTAAGATGTTGAAAGTGTTAAAGAGTGCTGTAGAGCTACCTCTTAAGCCATCATACCTAGCCTGCACACAGGGTATAACATGTTGCCCCCATTTATGTACCGCATCACTATGTTGTTGTTTACAGTCAACTGAAGAGGTTCAGGGGACTATAGCTGATGAGCAGATTTCAGGACATGGATGACAGCCAGCATCTATTTGACATTTGTGTGCTTTGGTCTGTTTGAGGCATTCCACAGACCTTGCACCTTTACCCTAATATAAACTGTTCCATGCAAAATCTAGGGTGCATGTAGTTACACACTGACTGGGATCTGAGAAGTAAAGGAGAGACCTGGATTTAGAGCCATTTGATGTCTCCAACAGTACAGTTCATTTTTGACAAAGGCCAAAACTGAAATCTGAATTTCCATAGGATGAACATAATAGGTCTATGTGTTCTACTCCCTGAACTTTTCTCATGTGTAATCTGGCAACAGGAATCATAGAATCCTGAGATATTCTCTTGCAGAAGTTTTGAGAATGACTTGAGAAACTCGGGATGGTTTAAGAATAAAATCTAATTTCTGCTGTGTAAGAAAAGCATTTTACTCAGCATGTCTAGAAGGCAGCCCATGAAACACGATCCTCTGTAATTGAATTAAGGAAGATTTTTGTAAATTCATCTGGAATCTCAAGCTGGTAAGAAGAGATACATCCACAATAAGGACTCTTGACATCTGGGATAAAACCCTGGAAATATAAGTGATCTAAATAAGGAAATATGAAAATGCCCTGCAGTCTAAACTGAGCTATCTGCTCAACACTTTCTAAAAAAAACATTGAAGTTGGAGATAACCCAAAAGGTAATGCAGAAAACAAAAGTTATGTACTCACCATAACTATGCATCTATGTTGTCCATTTTTATTCTTCCTCAACTGATGGGTCTCGGGTCTTGGATTTGACTTCAAATTCAGCTCAGCTGATTTTACTAGATTCATGGATCCAAGTCTTGAGCTCCTCATTTACCCATGATGCTCCACTAACATAACTATACATCAGATCAAGTTTGCACCACCCAGTAACAATGGTTTGCTTTATGCAGAATCAAATGAGAAGAAACAGAAGAGATAAAACTGGACCTCAAACAAGGAACTATAGGTTCCCAAGAAAAAATCCTTAGGTGTCCTTCAGGAAGGAAGGAAGGGAAGGGGATTAGAAAGGTGGGAAGTTGAAGAGTGAAAATGGACAACACAGATTCAGTATTATGGTGAGTACATAACTTTTGCATCTGATGTTGTCATTTTCATTCACTCTTCAACTCCCAGTTAGATGAATCTTGGGTGGTCCTCATGGAAGGATATTTTGGAGAACTGAGGAGCTAAAAGCAGCTCTATTCCTAGAAATTAAATCCAATTTGCAATGAGTAATAAAGGTATGAGCATTGGACCACGTGGTAGCCACATAAATGTCATCTATTGAAGCTCTTGACCAAAAAGCTGAAGAGATCGCCTTAGACCTTGTTGAATGTGCTCTTTGTGGCCTAGGCAAAAACAAACCTCTCTGTTTATAAACAAAGAATAGGCAATCAGTCAACCATTTGGATAAAGTCACTTTGGAAACTGACATGATCAATCTCTTATGAGAATAGGATACAAACAATTGGTCAGATTTTCTGAAATCTTTGGTTCGATGAAGATAAAAAATGAAGTTTCCTGCTTACAACCAAAAGATACAGGATGCATTCACCTTTACTAGAAAATTTTGGGAAGAAAACCAGGAGGTTAATGACCTCATTAATGTTAAGACTCAGAAGCCACCTTAGGTAAAAAGCAGGGGTTAGTATGTAAAAACACCCTGTACTTATGAAAGATCAAATATGGAGATTTGTAAGAAAGGGACTGGAGTTGAGATACTCATTTAACTGACATAATGGCAACTAGGAAAAAGGTTTTCCAGAACAAAAAATTTAGGTCTGATTTGGCGGAAGGATCAAATGGACTTTGAGTAAAACTTTGAAGTAAGATAGTTAAGTCCTATGGAGGAGTACGCTCCTTGACTGGGGGGGCCTATGTAAAAGGTGCCTTTCAGAAAGGCTTTAAACAACTTAGAAGAAGCTAAAAGAAGCGTGATATTCACTGGAATGAAAATCAGAAATGGCTGCCAGCTGGACCTTGATAGTAGAGCAACTAGCCCCTTCTTTGAGGAGTGATGCTAAAAAAACTAGGACTGCAGAGACTGGGGTGGAAAAAGGGCCCAAATCCCAAACAGAAAATCTCTTCCATTTTCTTTTGCAGCTTTTCCTAGTAGAAGACATTTGAGAAGACAAGAGAATATGCTGGACTGACTTAGGAAAGTCTGGGCTGTCTAGCCATCATTGGAACTGAAACCATATGGTCAGCTTGAGGCCTGTTATGTCCAGATGAGTCATCCCTGTTGAATGAGGCAGAAGGTCTGGGCTGCAGTCCAATATCCAGGGCGGATACAGAAGACGAGGCCATAGGAAGGGAAACCAGATTTGACAAGGCCAAAAAGGTGCAATGAGGATAACTGTGCTCTTCAACTGGTAAGCTTCCTGTAGAAATTTGGGTAGTAGAGGAATTGGGGGCTAAGTGTAGAGGAGACTAGGGGGCCAGTTGTGAACTACAGCATCTCTCGGTGACTCCCCCAGAGTGAGGAATAAGGGTGAAGAACCTGCTGCACTTGTTGCTGAGGGGGGAGGCAAAGAGATCACACATGGCTGGCTCCATCGACAGAAAATTCTCTCTGCCACTTTGACATTGAGAGGCCACTATTGAGTCAGCAGAATGGACCTGCTTAGTTTGCCTGCAAGCACACTGATTTTCCCTGGTATATGCGTTGCAATGATAAAGTGACCAGAAATTACTCATTGCCACACTGTCATGGCCTCACCACAAAGGATAAGACCTGGTTCCCCTGTTTGTTGATAAACCAGACTGCAGACATATTGTCTAACTGGATCGCATTTATCCCAGAGGGGAGAGCATTTTGAAATGCCTGCAATGCTACAAGGATGGCTCTCATCTCCAGGACACTGATGTATGAACTGGCCTCTTGAATGGATCACATACCTTGGACTGTCCTTCTGAAGAAATGCCCCTATCACCCAGATGGGAGGCATCACTGGTCACTGTGGCTACTAGTAGAGGTAAAACAAAACAATGGCTTTGGGAATCTTTGCTTGAATGGATCCACCACAGAAAGTGTTCCTTTCAGACTTGTGTAATCCTGACTACAGTGTATAAGGGCTCTTGAATGAAGGAATTTTCAAAATAGCTATACAAAAGATTTTTTTAAACCACAGGACAGAAAGTACCAACAATGTACTAAGAAATACCCTCTAGAGGGTAGGAAAGAGAAGATTATAAGAAGGGAAACAACAGTACTCAAACTACAAGACGGTAGGAAAGAAAACTGCCTAACTGACAGAACCTGAAAGCTGTACAGAAAGTAAGGAAGGGTGAAAGAAAGTTAAAAGTAATTTAAAAGAAGAAAACTTGCAAGCTTTAAATACTGAAAAAAAAAACACCCGAAAGCTCGAGAGTAGGCAATTTGTTTCTGGGCAATATGGTGCAAATGAGATCTGGGGTATATTAGGTTAATGGAGTGTTATGGGAAAGGGAGGAGCTCGAGAGTTGGATCTGTAAATCTAGTAAAAGTGCCTGAGTCCCATCAGTTGAGGAACGAATGAAAATGACTACATCAGATCTGATAATGTGACCCATATACAGAGAATTTGAGAAATTTCTTGAAGCAGCTATAGGAATGTGATGTTAAGCATCCTTCAAGTCTAATGTTACCATGGCACTCAAAGTAGAACACGATGCAACAGAGTTTGAAGGGTCAGTATTTTGAATTGTGGTGCTTTTTTTAAACAAGAAACATCTATACTAAATTATCACTTATGACATAGGCAATCATGCATTTATATAAATGAAAACAAGCCTTATTGACATAATCCGAGCTGCAAGCATTTTACATCACAAACCATATTGACATAATCCCAGTTGCAAACATTATACATCACTTATAATCTACCTAATCACTGTCAGTCAAACATTACGCAGCTCATTCAAGTCCTGCCTTCTTTTAAACCTCATTCCTCCCCTGTATGTACTGTTCCCACAATTGCCATTTTTTCCTACGTAATTTCCTCCCACCCTTTTTTAAAGATCCCAAGTCCAGTTGTTTTATCTCTATTACTATATTCACTACTGGTAGTACAGTTGGTTTAGACTTTGATTTTCATTTTCTAGTAACTGCCCTTTTGGCAGCTACCATAACTAGACTCAGCAAGCCCTTACTATATCTAGGCAATTCTGATTCTGTATCATAGCTCAAAAAAATAATTTCCCTAGTTACACCAACTTGCTCACCCAGTACCTCTGACAGAGTAGGCTGCAGGGAAAGTTTAAAGTCTGCCAACTCATTATACTCCCAGAAAACATGTTCCTAATTATTTCTTTCTTCCTCATTACACCTCCAACATTTGCTGTCTACCGAGGAAAAATTTTCCAGAGTCTACTTTTGGGTACAAAAATATTTATGTAAACATTTCCAAGAAAAAATCCTAAATCTTTCTGATTTTGTTTCATATTTGGGAGACATACATATTATCTCCCCATTGTTTCTTTCTGAATTGCTTATCCAGTCTCTCTCTCTTCCCAATCCTTTCTAACCTCCCCTGATTGACTCTTATAGTTACCATACAGTATTTTATATGCTCTACCAATTATTCCTGTAACAACAGCTTCTGTTCTAGATTCTACTAAAAACTCTACAAGTGCTGGTCTTTTGTTTAGAACCTCTCTATTTCTTTCTCTGCCTATACTATATCATCACTCCTTGATAGGGAAGGCAATCTCTAAGCTGCAGTCCAAATAAGTTCTTGGTGTCTTCCCATTCTATTACTTTTTACTCTCTAGTTATTTGCTCCCAATACATTGGTTCCTTTGCCAGTTTTTCCAATAAATTCCAGCACCCTCTTGTCTGTTGTTTGTATCCCTAATTCCTGTCATCCCTATCGGCAGAATCCATTTCCATGTTGTCTTGCTTCTTAGAATACTTTCTGCTACTTTATGAATATAATATTTGGTACAATTATAGTTATTGTCCTTAAATGTCTGCATCCAAAATCCCAGTCTCTCCTTGTTTCTTGAGCTTGCCCCGTTTCATCATCATCCCTTTCCACTTTGAATTATAGGTTTCTGCTTGTGGTATGTACAGGAGTCTTAACTGTGTAGCTCTGAAATACTCCTTCAAATCTGGTAATCCCAATCCGCCTTGTTCTATTGGAAGAATCGGCTTAGCCCATTTGACTCTGCAGTGTTCTTCTCCCAGATAAAATCCTTCAGCTCTTTATTAATTACTATCCACAACTTCTCCTCCAGTTGATAAAAAATATGCCTGATCTGTGTATAAGACTAAAGGGACTAAAAACATTTTGACTCCTTGTATCTTACTATCCATATCCATATAACAGAGCTTCCAATTTCTCAGTTGTATTATCTTCTATTTAGTGTCTTCCCACATATCCTTAGCTGCCACACTGAAACATTTTAATCCATACTCCTAAATACTTCATTTTATCATGTCCCCATAAATATGGATAATGCTGAATCAATTTGTGTGTGGGTACATAATTTACCACTATTGCCTTTGTTTTAACTTTGTTAATTTTGTATCTTAAAATATTTGAAACTGTCTCAAAATGTTCCACAACCCTGTAATGTTCTTTTCTGGTTTTGTCAGGCATAACATAATATCATCTGGAAACAAAGCCAGTTTTTCTTGACAACCATACCAATTATATCCTTGAATTTGAGCCCCTTATTTTCTTTGCCAGTGGTTCTAAATATAATGCAAATAACAAAGGGGAAAGAGAGCACCTCTGCCTGGTTTGTCTGCAGAGATGACCCCACCTACTTTAATTTTCACCTCCGATCCTCATATGTCCTCCTAATCAACCTTATAATTTTATCAGGGAATGCAAATGTTTCCACTGCCCTGTTCATAAAGTCCCAGCTTACTGTGTCAAATGCTTTCTTTGCATCAAGACTCACTAACATCAGTGGTATTTTCTTACATTCTGCTTCCTTCTGGATCATCAATTTTCTGTTAATGTTGTCAAATATTTGCCTCCCCTCCACAAAACCACACTGATCCATATCTATCAACTTTGGCGTCACTTTTTCAATTCTTTTAGCCATTATAAACACTTTATAATCATGGTTTAGTATTTGAAATGGGCCTGTATGAAGCTAGATCTGATGATCTTTACCCTTTTTAGGTATTACAGATACCTCTGATTTCTTGCAGGACGTTGGTGCTTCTCCTCCTCTTAAAATACTGTTAAACAAAACCTTCTAGATCTTTATCAGTTTTCCCTCCTAGCTTCCAAACTTCCACAGGAATGCCATCTATTCCTAGAGACTTTCCTGTACATTTTTATACATCATTTTTTATCTCATCTCCTCCAGTCCTAACTATTAGTAATTGAGCCTCATCTACCTCTAACCTTGGCATATTTAATTCTTCCATACACATTTCCATTTGTACCTTTTCTTGATTTCCATATTTCTCTGCTTTTACAGACTTTCACTGAATTTCCAAAATATTTCTAATAGCTCTACAGGATCTCTTGTTACCTTCCTTGTTACAGTCTCCTTAAGCTTGGCAACAGCACTTTCTACTTTCTGTTGCCTGAGTTGCTATGCTAAAAGTTTTTGTGCTCTAGAGTTATTATCGAAAAACAGTTACTTAACAGCAATCTTTCATTCATATTATGAAGGTAATCCCTTATTTTCCATTTAGCATTCTGCAGTTGCTCCTCTCCTTGTTCTTTCAGATTCCAGCTATTCTGCAATAGTTTATCAGTTGTTAGTCCCTCTCAATAATTCTTGTTTCTTCTTAACCACGTCTCCCTTTCTTTAATTTCCACCCTATTCTTAAACTCCAATTTTATACCACTCCTTAGCTATATTTTCAGAAGAAATGACTATCTTCTCTTATAACTCCTGAATAATTTCCACTACCCATTCCTTAAATTCTTCTCTTTTCAACATATAGGAGGGAAAGCACCAGTGTCTCATTTTTATTGCATTACCCTGTATTTTTATTTTAGTTATTATTGGCACCAGATCAGAAATAGCTATTGGATGTATTGCAAGACCTTCAATTAAATGGACATATTCCTGTGAAATATAAATTCTGTGTAGCCTAGCCCAGTTTTTGTATCTTGGAGAATAATATGTAAATTCACTCTAAACTCCTAGTACTGAATTCACAGCTTCCATGCCAAATATTTTTTATACATTTCTTCAAAGGTCTATCCTCCTTTGTTATGATTTCCCTTCTGAGCCCCACAGACACATCTTCACTGCTGCAAATCAAATTTTATTCCCTGCCTATAAGTAATGTTGCTTGATGAAAGCTGATTATTTTTTCTAGAATTTTCTTAAGCTCCATTATAGCAGATTTATTTAGAATATAAATACATACTAATGCAATCCTTCTCCTTTGCAAGTAGCCCCTTAGTAATACAAATCTGCCATTATTATCTTTTTTATCCTCTTCTATCACTACTGGAGTTCCACTTGCAATGAATATAAGTATATCTCTTTTCCTTTGTCCCAGATATTCAGCTGAATAACCATCCTGAAAACACTTCTTTTTCAAATTCACATGTTCAGTTCTTTCCAAGTGTGTCTCCTGTAGCATAACTATTTGCAATCGACATTTTTTAATATAGTTCACTACTCTTTCTTCTTTGTATTTATCTGTGAGTCCACTGACATTTAAAGACATGACAGAAAGCATCATTGTATTAAAAACATTATTTCATTCTTTTATGTATAACAGCTTTATCGTTAAATGTCTAATTCAAGCTTTTGTGTTACATGCACACTCTGTTTGGCAGGTTGAACTTTTATACAGTTGTTCCTTGTCATATCCATGTCAGCCTATGTCACATCTTACAAAATACTTTGTTTTATTGAAAGCTGTCAAACAAAAAAAAAAAAACACACACCCAATACCCCCAAAACTGTTAACTTAATGCAACACACAAAACTATGTACATCTTCAAGTATTGACGTTTTACCCTCCTAATTGGAACAAATGTCCCACACTGACAGCTATACTCACAGGCTTGAGTTAATCTAAAAGAAAGGTTATCCATTCTGAGATGCTTGGTGCAGCCTGTGCTTCTACTAAGTGCTGTCTGGTTTTATCTTATCTTTATAGCTCTCCCAACTGGAAAAACACCTGAATGCATTCAGAAATTATCATTTAGCCATAGCCAATTTCTCTTATTTTTCTAGCCAGTTTTCTCTTTAACAGATCGTAGAAGATGTCCAGATACAAAATTGCTAATAAGCATACATTTATTTGCTAGATAAAAGTCTTAGAATATTAGAATATTTAATATTCTTTTTCATTTACTTGATTTCCCTTAAAACGTGTTACTAGATCAAGCTAAGGGCCTTAATCATTCATTTCCCCATGCAAGAATGAGAAAACGCACATTAATCTTTGTTTTGTCATGCTCTTTTTACTAGACTTTGTTTACATTGCAGTGCCTACATTTCTTAAAACTGAACAAGGAAAAAGAGAGAAGGGAAAAAGAAAAAAAAAACAAACATAGGATCACCTGTTTACAATAGTAATGCCATAACACTAGAAAAATGAGAAAACTTTACTTTATAGTATACAAAGAAAATCATACACTATAAAAACAGTGCTATTAAGAAAACATTTTGCTTTGCTTACAGTTAACTTTCTCCCTCCTCTTCCCCTCCCCTAAGTATTTTTCTGAACATTAATGACATAAAGTATGTATGTATGTATGTGTCTTTTGGCTTTTCCCGGCTAGGGGACGCCACAGCGGAACTCCGGTCCGCTAATGATTAGCAGTTGATTTTTACGTGCCGAGTTGCCAGCCCTGACACACAATCTTCAACAAAGGTAATCCCATTCACGCATGTCTCCATGCAGAAGACGCTCTAGCTGAGAATCGAACCGGACAGCGTCTTACTGTGAGGCGACAACGCTACCGCAGCACCACCACTGCGGATATATATTAATGACATAAAGTTCCAAGTCGGACTTTCCCGGTTAACAAATGTTAAATAAATAAAAATAAATATGCCCTACTTTATTAATGACATAAAGTAGGGCATATTTATTTTTATTTATTTAACATTTGTTAACTGGGAAAGTCCGACTTGGAATGAAGCCAATTTTCAGAAGAGGCCTGGGGAGAAACACTCCAGATGCATGTCTTTGTAACGTGAGAGTAAACCCACACAAACACAGGGAGGACATGCAGACTCTATACAGAAGGCACCCCAGCCGAGAATCGAACCAAAGAACCTCTTGCTGTGAGGCAACAATGCTACCACTGCACAACTGCGCAGTCCACAAATCCAAAAAAAGTTCAATATTTCCAGATTTTCTTGTTTTGTCATATTTTGCAAATATAATTATTGCTTTGTAATCCCACATTTGTCAATTTCCAAGTTACTAGTTTTATTCCTGTTCATCTCCATTTCCCAAATCCTGTCTCTGCTTCATTTCCAATGTACTCTTGATTCTTCTAGTCAACTCTCATGCTTCCTCCTTTCCTTCTCTCCACCATTTTCGGTAGGAACACTGGAAAGGTTTTCAGGTTTCACTAACATAGTTTTTCTATGGACTTTATTACCAGCACAAGAAGCAGAATCTCCTTCTGTTTCACACCTCACTTTTTGTTAGACAAACTTTTGTATTTCCTTGGTATGTGCTTCATCAAAAAATGATTTTTTCCCCTCCAGGGAAGGATATTTTGAAGATAGTTGGGTACAGCAATTTGAATCTCACACCTGCTTCTCAACATTCCCTGAATAGTGGGATACATTTACTCCTCTTCTGCTCGGTGTACAATGAGTAATCATTATCCACAAACAATCTGTTGTCTCCAACTTTTAGTACTTTGTCCTTCTGGTTGTTTTCTGATAGCCAGGTTTGGGGCACACACACAATGTGCCCTTTCAGTTAACAACTCTTGTAGTGGAATACCAGTCCAGTTGCTTATTTGTGCTTTTATAAAACTAACACAGTCTTGTTCCTCCGGTACAGCTGAAAAGCTCAGGTTTTCCCTACGTGCTGTGTCCTCTAATTCTATTATTTTTTTAAACATCTCTTCTTGAGCAGTCTCATATTCAGCCGGCCTTTTCTTCATTTTGGCCTCTAATTTTTGCAGTTTTATCACCTCATCTGAATATCGGTTTAAAATATCCTTCAGTTTTTTCAGCCTTTTGTTGTTTGAGTTGATATACTCCATCTGTGTTTTGTTTATTTCAACCAGGTCTGTGAGCAATTACATTATGCTTTCCTCAAGGTTACTGGAAGTCATGTCTGTAGCTTGCACTGCTTTTTGCTGAAGAGGTGGAGTACTTTTCCCATTCAGTGTTTTTTCCTCAACTTCTGTAGCTGATTTTCCTTCAGGTCATCTGTATTTCTTTTTCTTTGCATCCGGGCATCTGTTTTTACACTGAGAGAGATAGAATTAAGCTGTCACTCAATGTGCAGTCATCTTGGAAGCTCTTGAATTTTGGTACTTTTGATATAGATTGAGAAAGGAAAGATCTAAAACTGGTCTCCAAGAAAGGTCCCTTTTTGGTACCAGAAACATTCTGGAATAAAAGACTTTGCCCCTTTGATCTAAAGCCACTGTCTTGATTACTCCTATGATAAGTAAATGATGCAGAGGCTGAGGAAGAAAAAAACTCTACTTAGTACAGAGGATAGGGAGGAATTTCCATGAAATAATGCATTTGTATCTAGTGCCAAATGTAATCCTACTGAACCACTTTTAGCACCTGTGAGTCTTAAAATATGTTGTCAATAGGAAATGTAGAGATCAAGTTTCTGGGCCAGATTTCAAGACATGGGGCTGGGAGAGAAAGGCATGGATAGAATGCTGGCATTGTCATTATGAGTTAAGAGGACTGTCTCTTTCTTGAAAAAGATCCTAATTAATACGGATTTCCTTCTAGATATTTATTTTATGCTAACTACGTATTTGCCTTGAGTTGGCAGGGATTGCTTGATTTGTCTTTTAAAGAGAAGGATTTGGGAGATTTGTAAAGGGGAGCCCGAAATATCTTATGCATTCTGTGAATTAACTTTCCTTCCTTCTCACATTCATAATTAATGCAAAGTGTACACAACTGATTGGACATCCCTTTTTATACCAATCCGCACATGTACCTCTTGACTTAACCAACCATTTACAAGTATTTTTATTTTATTGTTATTATTCACTGACATACATGATTTCTTAACTTTCTCACTTGTATTATATTCTTTCATTATTACCCATAACAATTAAGTTCCATTTATATCAAATGCCTTATTAAGGTCTCCTATCATGATTTTCGCTTCTTCTTTAATACTCATATCATCCAAAATTTCATTGATAATTCTTGACAACCTTTCTCCTTTATACTGTACATAGTATCTTCCATAATATTTTCAAGTTTAGTTTCAGATATCTTTTGTATTATTTTTGTAAAGATCTTATAATAATTATTATTCAATATTATCAGTCTCCAGCTTTTTAATGGTCTTCGATTTTCTTTCTTCCATGTGAATTTAAGTATTCTACTACATAATTCTTTATACATAAAACATTAATTTAAAATCTTAAAAAAAAAAAACATTTTGTTTGCCAATCCCTTAAATTTTTATACATGTCATACTCTATTCCCTCTGGTCCTGCAGCTGAATGTGTATTTACTTGTCCTAATACTTTATCTAGCTCATTTAAAGAAATCTCCTTTTCCAACCCTTTACGCTCTTTTTCTGTTAACTTTTTTTACTTTCCATGTTTTTCACTACCTTCTTTTTTCTTTCAACATTTTTTGTACATATTGTACGATGCGATTCATAATCTTTTCCTGAGTTCTTTCTATTTCTCCTTTACATTTTTTATTTCTCTCATACTGCCATCTTCCTTTACTAATCTGCTTAAGCAACTCAATACTTCTCTTTTTTTCTTGTAAAAATATTTTTGCCTATATAACAATTCTTGTATTTTCTTGACTTCTTTCATACAATTATTTTTCTTTGTCAAAGTACCTACTCTCATTATGTTCTAAATGTTCAGTGCATCATACCTTCTTTTGTATTTTCTTTCTCTACTTTTCTCACATCATATTCCCACTTTAAAATTGTTTTTATATTTTTTCCTTAAACATCATCCATTACTCAGACCAATTTTATAACATGTTCTCACAGTAATATGATCTTTCTGTAACTGTATTACTAATCTCTTTCTTTCTTCATTCCATGCTTTCTCATTTATCGATTTTATTCCTTTGCTTATTTTTACATATTCCTTGTTTTCCTTTATGTCTAGCCATATTGCAAGATGATCAGAAAATCCTGTTTCAACTACCTTCCCTTCTCCTATAATAAACCTTATGATACTATAAAATATTCTACTTCAGTTCTAAACATTCCACTTCTGTAAGTCCACAATGTTTTGGCCCAAAGTTTTAATTTACCACCTCTTATAATTTCCTTTCTTTTTACACTTGCCTTTTACATCACATTTAAAGTCTCCTGTTATTATAATATCCATATTTATTACTACATAGTCTAAAATCTGATGCAATAAGCTTTCCCTTTCTTTACAATTTGTATAAGCATATACCGTTATATTTTGTATACTTTTTTCATTTTAAATATACACTGGCTAATCTTCCCATTTTTTTGCTAAAGTTACATGTAATGTATTTAGTGTATTTCTACAAAACACAGTTATTCCGGAACATCTCTCATGTCCAAAATTCCAGATTATCTTTCCTCCCCATAGTTTCTCTGTTTGCAATCTTTCTTAATTTGTTAAAAATCTTGTCTTCTAATATAATTACATCTACATCACATGTATTACACCACTCCAAAATCCCTATCCTTCTTACTACAGTCATAATGCTATTAACATTTACAGAAAGCACTTTAAAATTTTATTTTCCCCTTTTCCTTAGATTCATGGTTTCATAGGTTCTTAGCTAATTACTAGACTAGCTTTCTTAATAGGCCAGTCTAAGCCTAGCCAATTTCCCTCCCAAAAGGTGAGAATCAAACGCTGCAACTTTTGTCTGAGATTCAAGCACTTTAACCATTACACTAGCCCCTAATCATTAGCTGTATATATTCTTTTTCATCCATTTCCTTTCTTTTTTCTTTTATTCTTATCCCTTTAAATTTTCTTTTTCAGCCTTTTACCCATTTACCAATGGAATTCATTTTTCTTCTACTACCTCCTAATTTATCTCTTCTTCAGTGCTTATTTCAGAAACTTTTTTCTATGTCCTCCTCTTTACTTTTTTCTCGTGTAATTTTTCTTTTATTTCTTCTACTTCTAAAATGTCTTCTCTTTGTTCATTTTCTTCTGTTTTCTTTTACTTTACTCTTATTTTCATTTTTGCAATCCATCAATAAATGTCCAATTTTGTTACATTTATAACATTTTAATTCATTTTTTTTGTATCATGTCCCATGTCCCCACAAATATAACATTTTCTTTTGTCACAGTTACTTACCAAATGTCCTTCTTTTTTACAAAAAAAACCCCAAAAAAACATTTTTGAGGTTGTCCCCAGTATTTTATGACACCCCTATTCCCCTCCACATTTATCATGCTTGGTGTATGTATATTTTTTCTCTTTCTGTTTTTAAAATATTACAATCCCTGCCATCAGTGCATAAACCCCTTTTGTCATACATTTTTTGCAATATCCAGTAGTTCTTTACATAAAGTTTTCAAATATCTTTTCAAAATGTCTCTTTCTACCTCTGTTCAAAATTGTACATGACTTTCCTTTTTTGTTTCCCTGTTAAATGCATTTATCACATAACAATTCCATGGGGTACAGTCTTTCTTTTCTTCATATTCTCCATGAAAATTTTCTATTGAAAAAAAAACAGTCACAAATATAATGTTACAAAATCTCTGTTAATAAGAATAAATGCTTTTACCTTATGTGCTTTTACATCCAAAGGAGCTATTAAGTTGTCCCACACATCATACCTGTTTATTTCTTTGTCTTCTTTACTTTGAATCCGTACCATGTACTTCTGTTTTTTTTATTTTCTTCTGCCTTCTTTTCTGCTACTCTCCTTTTGTCTTCTTTTACTTTCTCTATATGGTTTGTTTTCCTTCTCACATCTATTCTTCAGGATTGTCTCTGAATCCTCCTTTTTGTATTTTCTCCATAATGCCACCCCAGGAAACATCCCCTTCATTTTTTGGCTCACTCTGCATCACTATTTCTTCAAGTAAGTCATCCTGCAACCCTCCCACCTGGAGGGTTGTAATTATATGGCCATCATTTGCTGAGTCATCTCCATAAAACAGAATTCTTTGAAACATCTCCTCAAAATCCTACACTCGTTCTCCAGTCTCAATATTTGCTTTCTCTTCCATATCTCTCACCACTCCATCTACGCCTTTTCCCTCCATCTGCCTCCCTGTTTGTTTTGACCATCTCTGTGCCTGGAAGGAAACAGGAAGTGCTCCTGCAAAATGGATTCCACTCACAACAATGACGAGTAGAAGTTCCCTGATGGCCTGCCCAAATTGTTCCTATTAGTATAAATACCACCTTGAGGTATCCCTGAAAAGAGGCTATAGTTTTGGTGGGTGGGGTTGCCATAATGGTTAGGGTATTTACCTCACAGATACAAGGTACAGGGTTTGATTTTGACCTCTGGTTGTTGGCTAGGCTTGTAATGATCTGCAAACTAATACCATAATGTTTACCTATGAATCTATGAACCTATGAAGAAGTTGCTGCTTCTAGAATACTTCTAGAAACAAGCCCTTTCCAAAAAGCCACAGATGATCTTGCCAGAGGAATCATGAGACTCATAAAAGCCAGGAGACCCAGAATCCTGAGGCATTCACTGGCTGAGACAGTAGTCTGAGTGGGAAAAATGCAGGAAT
Source organism: Protopterus annectens (assembly GCF_019279795.1). Taxonomy (NCBI): domain Eukaryota; kingdom Metazoa; phylum Chordata; order Ceratodontiformes; family Protopteridae; genus Protopterus; species Protopterus annectens. The sequence continues at coordinate 1,901,150,109 of NC_056735.1, forward strand.
AAATCTAGATGCAGATCTACTTTTTTGCCTGTGGAAGAAAAGCACCTTGAACTGAGGTGTCTGGTAGACAATCCAGGAAAACAATCCTGTGCAAATAAGACTTCTGCATGTTCTCCTGGAACCCCAGTCTGAGTAGGAGATACCTCAGACAAGAATGATACTCCTGACACTTTGAAAAAGACTCTGTAAAGATAAGCAATCAATATAAATAAAGAAAAAAAATGTGATTACCTTGCAGTCTGCAGTAGGCTATCACAGGAGCTAGACACTTTGTGAATACCCTTGGAGTAATGTATAGAAAAGGATAATGCAGAGAATTAAAATTTTGATCCAAACACGGAAAACCTTAAGAAATGTCTGAAATCTGGATATACAGGAATATGATGATATGCATCTTTTAAATCTAAGTTCATCAGAAAACCCATATGGGGATGATGGGTAAGAGGATGTGATAAGATAACATTTTGAATCTTAGCACTGCCACAAACCAGTTTAGAAAGGAAAGATCTAGAATTGATCTCTCAGAATCTTCTCTCTTTGGCACAAGAAACATTTCTTAACAGAACGGTTCTCCTGAGGAGGAGGGATTGTTTCCATCATCCTGAGACAGCAGCTGCTGATTGACAGGAGGGACAAGAGGAGTTTGGTCTGGCAGTTGAGGGGGAATCCCTTGGAGGGAGAGATTCCCACTGTCATCTGTAACCATGATGTATTACTTTCAGAACCCATCTGTCTGAAACTGCTGCCAAAAAGAGAACTGAAGGTTCACACTTTATGGAAGGATTAAGGGTTTGTCAGTGTGGGACGGGGAGGGGAGTCTCGTAGATAGTCATTCAAGCTTATTAGACTGTCCTTTGTTCTGGGGTTCCTCTTTTCTTATTTGGAACTGGGGTTCCTCTTTTCTTACTTGGAACCTTCTTGACATAGCTTTTTAAACATCTACTTACCAGCACATTTCCTGTTTTTATTTTGCTTTTTATAGGGGTAGCATTAAGCCCCTTGGAAAACCTGAAGAAGGAAGACTGAAAAATCTGAGAGATTTCTTGAATCAGTTTTCTTCTCTCTTCACGTGTTTTGAGGACCTTTGCAACAGCTGGTCCAAAAACTAGCTCTCTGTTTAAGGGATAATTCAAAATTTCAGCTTTGACATCCTTTGGAATGCTTTGAATACACAGCCAAGCAAACAATTTCATAACAGTTCTGGTGGTATCAGCCTTGGAATTAGTACCAGCAAAATTCTAAGCACATTCTAAACAGTGGATAGATACTTAAGGCACAAAAACAATAAGGTTACATGAAGAAGATTTTTCCCTCAGAAGAGGAAAAGGATGCCATATTATTCTTGTTATCAAAATGGGCAAGCATCATCTTTAACATTTGAGCTTGAAATCTGAAAATTCTAAAAATATATGCTGCAGAAGAATATACTTTTCCCCAAAATTAATCAGAAGCTTTCCTATCCTTGTCAGAAAGTAAGAGATTAGTATTAACCAGATGTTTAGCAGCAAATGGGTTCTTTAAAGCAATAGCTGCTGGATCCGATCTGGGATTAGTGGATAGAAAACATATAAGATTGAGTAACTTTGTATGATCTGTTTTCTTGTAGGCAGCAGGCTGGTTGCCAGGCAGCTTAGAGGCTGTGACAAAAACATCCTTCAGTGCTGAATGAACAAGAGTAACTGGAGTGGGTTCAGGAAAATACAGGTGCAATAAATTGTAGTACTTCTTCAGCAACAGTGGAATGTCACTACATTGCTACCACAACAACTGATTTTTTTTTCTAGAAATAGTTTCAGAAAAGAAAACCCTTCAAGTGGATGGTAGAGGCTATGTTCTGCTCAGAATGTGAATCAGATACCTGAGGAGACAAAGTAGAATCTATCCCTTCAGCATCATTTTTCAGAACTTTGAACCTCTTCAGAAAATGAATAATCTCTTTTTCTCTTACCATAAACAGATAAAAGAAAGGGTCAAGAGCCTGAATGAAACCTTGAGCTAAGCCCAATAAATCCATCCTGTCCAAAATGACTGAGACAGAAGAAAGTTATACTTATTTTTGATGGCAATTTCTGGAGAAGACCCACTTTTTGCCAGAAAAAAAAGACTCCCTAGGGATAGGCTTAGTATTCTGTCTACGCAGGGGTGAAAATCCCTGCCTTTTCTCTCAGGACTGACAAGAGTGGCTCTACCTTGCCCACTAACAGCACTCCAAAAGCAGCAAAGGACATGTCTAATCCCAGGTTCATGGCTCCTGTAGGGACTGAGCTACATTGAGCCAGGGAAGAAAAAGAATGGTCTGAGAAACCAAAAATAGCCACAGATAGCCCCAGCAGAGTAACCCATCTGTAGCTGAGGCACTTTAGCAGCCTGCTGTGGTGGCAAAGGCTGTTTATTAATGTTCTTCTTTTTTGTGTCTGGAAGAGAAATAACCAAGGGATCAGTAGGTTGTTCCATGGTTAAGCTGAAAAAGATGCTCTATTCTCAAGAAAGCCTGGCAGCAATAGTTGGTAAAACAGGCAAGTAGTGAAAAAGTAACTTTGTCCACCAAAAGCACACAGTAAAAAGCATTTTAAACACTCACTCCAACCCCAAAAGTAAAATAACATAACTTTTACCACAGAAAATGTAGCCTTAAATTAAACAAAATTTTTCTAAAAAGTAAAAATTTAATGCTTCTGTTCAGTATTTACAAAAAGTCTCATGACTGTTAATAAAAACACTTTTTGCTAGATTAAAATAAATATTTTTACAGAAAAAGTTCAGTTTCTGTCATAAAAAGCAAACGTGGATGTTTTTCCCAAAGGGGAACTTATTTGCCCAGCAATGGAACACGTTAGCCAACTTTTGGTCCTCAAAAGCTCACAACAGCAGAACTCCTCAGCTGCTGGAAAGCTCTGAAGGGCTTTGTGCCCCAAACCAAGCTGATTAATAGTTTGGGAGCATGGAATGTGCCCTTATGCCTTGTAAGCTGGTCGGCTGTTATATCTTTAACAGGATGTAACCCATACAGCAAAAGCTACTGCAGCACTGATCATAATGATAAAAATCTAATAGGTATATGCATGTGGCACAATAAATGCAGAAAGATTGATTACATTTCTGATATTAACGTATTACTTGTAAACATTAATGGATTAAATGGAAGCTGGAAAAAAAGAAGTTATGTTCTTACCATAATGTTCCATGTGAAGTGTTCATCTCGCCTTTGTTCTTACACACGGGTTCGGAGCCGATCCTCGGCTCCGAGTCGGCCGCATCACAAGCTCTACATCTCAGAGAAGCTCGAGACCAGAGTATATCCCATGCTCCTCCCTGCAACTCCTCAGATCTAGTTTGCAAGAAACCAGACCGCCAGTCATCAACTGCTCTAAGACACTCACACTCACACCTGTAACCATATACACCATAAACTAATAGCATAATGCCATATGATGGTGTACCATATCCGCTGGAGGACACAGATTAATTAACCCCAGAAGAGGGAAGGGACCCCGACCAGACTCTAGTCTTACCAGTTCTTCCAGAACGTGGTGGGGGAAGGAGGGAGGGAATGTAAGAACAAAGGCGAGATGAACACTTCACATGGAACGTTATGGTAAGAACATAACTTCTTTATGCGAAAGTGTTCAATCTCGCCGTTTGTTCTTACACACGGGTAGCGTCCCTAGCTCCATTACCCTGGGTGACTCATGGAAGAACGTTCCTGAGCACAGTGGAACCAAAGGATGCCTTGTCCTTAGAGACCCTGTCCACCTTGTAATGAGTGATAAACTTATGAGGTGTTGCCCACGTTGCTGCTGCACAAATCGTATCCAATGGTAAGCGAGCCGCATAAGCTAAGGAAGTGGAAACGGCCCTAGTAGAATGAGCCTTGGGCTTGAAAGGCAGTGGTTGATTCGAAACAGAATATACAAAGCCTATACAATCGGAAAGCCATTTATACAAGGTACACTTGGTGACTGCCATGCCCTTTTTGTTGTCTGCAAATGAAACAAACAGTTGATCCGATTTTCTGTGATCTTTAGTCCTGTCCAGATAAAATCTCAGTTGCCTATGTACATCCAGTTTGTGCAGCATATATTCCAATTTGTTTGAATGATTCTTGAAGAACGTGGGAAGTTCTATGGACTGGTTAATGTTCAACATAGAACAAACTTTGGGGAGGAATGACGGGTTCGTGCGCAAGGACACTCTGTCTGAGTGGAAGATCAAGTACGGTGGCCTAACTGATAATGCGTGTAACTTCGATATTCTTCGAGCTGAAGTGACAGCAACAAGAAATAGAGTCTTCCAGGACAAGAACTTCAGGAAACAGGATGAGGCTGGTTCGAAGGGTAGTAACATCAGTTGCGACAGCAACAAATTCAAATTCCATGGGGAAATTGGCTCCCGAATGGGTGGACAAAGGTGGAAAGTTCCTCTCATAAAAGCCTTGCAAAGCCTGTGAGACATAATAGAAGAACCCCCTTCACCAACATGGAAGTTAGATATGGCCGCCAACTGCACTCTTATAGTGGAAGTAGAGGCCCCTTCATGAAAGAGTAAGGATAAGAACTCCAAAACCTTATGAAGCAGGGCTACCAAGGGATCTATACGTTGACCTGATGCCCAACATACAAAACGTTTCCATTTACTCCTGTAAAGTTTTCTGGTGGAGGCTTTATGAGAGGCAACCAGAATGTGCTGTACTTCAGGAGAGAAGAGATCCAACCTGGCTAAGCAGGGAAGCGGAGCAGCCAAGCTGTCAGTTTGAGGGATTGAAGGGATGGGTGAGGAACTCCCGACGAGTGAGTCAATAGATCTGGCACTGGGTCCAGCATCCAAGGTTCCTCCATCTGATGGGTTTGAAGAAAGGGGAACCATATCTGCTGAGGCCAATATGGCGCTATGAGGATTATCATCCTTTCCAGGTCTCTGGCTTTCTGAAGAAATTTGGGTATCAACGGGGCAGGAGGAAATGCATATAAGAGACCCGGGGGCCAATCGTGCACTAGTGCATCCCTGGGGACACCGCCCTGAGGGGGGAGTAGGGCAAAGTAGCTTCTGCATTTGGCATTCAACGGGGATGCAAATAGATCGCAGCAAGGCTGGCCCCATTTGTGGAAAATCATTTCCGCCACTTGCGATTTGAGGGACCACTCGTGGGGCAACAGGATGGCTCTGCTCAACCTGTCCGCAATGACGTTGGATGACCCTGGGATGTGCGTTGCCACTAGAAAGCGACCCGTGGACTCCGCCCACTGCCAAATTCTCAGGGCCTCTCTGCATAATGGGTAAGACCTGGTTCCCCCTTGCTTGTTTATGTACCAGACCACCGACATGTTGTCCGTCTGAACTGCTATAGTTCCCAGAAGTAAGGATGCGTGGAAGTGTTGCAATGCTAGAAACATCTCTCTCAACTCCAGGACATTGATGTGCAGGTTGTACTCCAGTTTGGAATATTTCCCTTGGACTGTTCTTCCCTGAAAGACCCCCCCCCCACCCTATCAGGGAAGCATCCTTGGTTATTGTAACTGTAGGACTGGGTAGGACAAATGGGCGACGTATTGTGAGATCCTGACTGTTCACCCACCATAGCAGATCTCGTTTGCAAGAGTTTGTTATTAGTATTTTGTGTGATAAGGGTAGTTGTTGGAATGACCATTGTGCGAAAAGCAGCCATTGGAGAACCCTCGTGCATTCTGCCCATAGGGACTGCAATTAGAGGAGCCGCCATCATGCCTAGAACCTTTAACACTAGTATGGCAGGAGCTTTTCTGTTCTGAAGAAGAAGGGTAACTTGTTCCCTGAGGGCTGACGTTCTTACTGGAGGAAGCTTTATCAGAGTTAAATTGATCGAGATTCCTAGATGGGAACAAAGGTCGACTGTGTAGTCCCTGGCCTGTACAAGATGATGCTCGGTGGTAGCGGTAAGGAGCCAGTTGTCTAGATATGGAAACACTCAGAATCCTAGCCGTCTCAAGTGAGATGCCACTACTGCCATGCATTTGGTGAACACCCTGGGGGCTGAGGTGAGACCAAAGGGCAGCGCTCAAAACTGAAAATGACTGGCTCCCAGCCGGAAGCGCAGGTAATCTCTGGACGGCCTGGCCATTTTGATGTGGTAGTACGCATCCTTGAGATCTATAGAGCACATCCAATCATCCTTTTGTAAAAAGGGAAGGATCGACTGTAGCGTGACCATCCGGAACTTTTCCTTCCTTACGAAGGTGTTGAGTTTGCTGAGATCCAAAATTGGTCTCCAGTCCCCTGTCTTTTTTGGAACTAAAAAGAACCTTGAGTAAGTTCCGGATCCTCTTTGGTCCACCGGGACTGGCTGGATGACTCTTTTTTCGAGCAGCTTTGAAATTTCTACTGCTGCTGGAATTCGCAGATGGGGTGGCACATCTGGAAATCTCTTTTGTTGAGGTGGGATTGATGTAAAGGGAATTTTGTATCCTCTGGTTACTATGCTTTTTACCCAAGAATCCGAGGTAAGATTTAGCCAGGCCTGTGGGTATAAAGCCAAGCAACCCCCGACTGCCTCCAGAGCAGGACAGTCGGGCCTCCATTCAGGAGTGCTGGAAGGGCTTCCCAGGGACGGTATCCCTGTCGCCCTGATTTTGCGGACCCCCCTCTGCCGCCAGGGCGGCATCTTCCATTTCTCCCCCCCCCCTCTGCCTCTGGAGGGGGCATCAACCTGTGTGGCTTGGAAAGATCCCTGAGTCTTATGGAACCACATCTTTCCGCCCCTTTGCCCTTTGGGGTACGGTCTAGTTGGAGCAGAAAAATGGACCCCAACAGCAGACAGGATCTTCCCCTCACACCGAGTTAGAGTCTCCTTTACTTTGGGCCCAAAGAGAGTGGCACCATCAAAGGGGGCATTGGCAAAGGAAGACTTGAAGGCTTCCGCGAAGGAGCACAGCTGCATCCAGGATTGTCTACAGAGAGCAATCGCTGAAGCTGCAGCTCTACTCGATCCTTCGGCCGCATATGAGATGAGCCTCATGGATGAGTTTGCTATTGAAGTAAGGGTGTTAAGTTGTGCTGTCACCTTATCTGAAACAGCAGCATCTGTGTTACCCTGGAGGGTATCTCCCAGTTCCTTAATGAGATCCCTCTGAAGTCGTGTAAAATGTGTCAAATAGTTTAGCGAACGCATGGAAAAAGTCGCTGAACTGAAAATGTGCTTCCTATATCTGTCCATCGTTCTAGAATCCTTATTAGGAGGATGAACAGAAGAAGATGACTCAGACATTTCCTTTTTCGTGGCTGCCGCTACCACCATAGCATCGACCGGGATTCCCTTAGTAAGAAAAGACTTATCTTGGGGGGGCAGTGATAAACTTGTTTGGCTTACGAGGTAACGGTTCCACTGTGTCTGGCGTCTCCCATGCCCTTCGAGCAATTAAGTCCATCAACTTGTCGAAGGGTGGAGTCACCCAGGAGGTAGAAGGTTGAGCCCCAAAAGCCTTCAGCAACACCGACTCATCCTCAGTGGGGGCCAGGGACTGCCAATTACCCCTTTGTCTCAAGATCTCCAGGATGTCTGAAAATGATACATCCTCAGAGGGGGACCGTGGGGACCCCTCTGCCTCATCCAAGTCGGTGTCAGACATTAGAGATTCCTGTGGGGAATCAATGTGCCTCCTCTTGCACAATCTTTTCCTCAGAACTTCATCAGAGGGGGCTTCTGGTGAAGCCTCCGAGGAACAGGGAGCCCCTTCCGGGGCTGGCTGAGGCAATGGGACTCTACGCTTGGAGTGGATCGCGGGAGCAGAAACAGAAAGCGGCCCTTTAGGGGAAGGAGAAGACGGTTCCGAAGAAGTAGTTGTCTGTTCAGACAATACCTTCCTCATAAGATGGAAAACCCCCGAGCCCCGGGCAGAGGACTCCTCCGGTTCTGAAGAACGTGGACGCCTCCCCGACACTGGAACCGCGGGCTCCGACCCCGAGGACGGAGCCGACCCTATCTGTGCCGAGGCCCTGAGAGGGAGAGTCGGAACCGAAAGGTCGGTACGACTCTCAGTCCCGGAACCAAGGAGAGATCGTCGGCTCCGCAACTCCCCGACAGGCTCCGAAGGAGTTGAAGTCAATGGTGCCGATTGCACAACAGACGGTTTTGGCACTGAGGGCTCCACTAACATCGGTTCATCTTCTCTCGGCTCCGAAGACTGTATGGGTCTCGAAGGAGGATCCGTTGGAGATATGGGGAGGCCTTCCAGTTTCAACACCAATTGGGACGAAACCGCAATTAGCTTGAACAGAGACGTGTTCTCCATTAGTTTCTGCATGACATGATCCACGTCAGTATCCGATAATGGTCTGGAAGATCGGGTCGAAGGTGCCGAAGACGGCACCGAACAAAGAATCAACGGTGGTGGCAGCTCCGACACTGGGTCCAAGACCTGGGGCTCGATCAAAGATAACCGTTCGATGCTCGGCCCCGAGGTCTGTGGGACCGGCAAACGAATCTTGGAAGAGGTGCTCGGAGCCGATGACATGGGCTCCGACACCCTTGACGTCTTCAACCCCTTCGAAGACTTAGAAGCCTGGTCGGACTTCTCCAAGGCCTCCTGGAAGTCCGGCTTAAGTAAGCCCCTGTCAATCAGCTTCCTACACCTCTCTGTCATGACCCTCCCACTAAAGGAATGACAGATGGAGCAGTCCTCCTGCAAGTGGAGAGGGCCAAGGCAGTAAACACAGGAAGCATGATTGTCAGTAATGGACATTTTTTTGCCCACACTGACATCTTTTAAATCCGGATTTGGCCTTCTCTGACATAGCAAGCACAAATCCCAAACAGTAATCAAGAACAGTCACCAACACTAATAAAATACACAAAGAAGGTTATTAGCAACAAGGTAATAATAGAAGTAATATGAACCGTAACCTATATACACTATCCAGTAATTATAGAAGAAACACACACACTGTCAGAGCCCTGACAGGCAGAAGTAGGCCGCAGCCCAACAAAAAACTACCTATATATATGTATATATATATATATATATATATATATATATATATATATATATATATATATATATATATATATATACCAAGATAAACCGAAACTAAGTAGAAACAGCCACACACTCTATACACTAGCCTATCTGATAAATTCTGACAGAAAAAAACTCTTATCTGAGTGTTGTAATTAAACTTTTTCTCTGACTCGAGCTCTCTTCGACCGATCTGTTGCAGTGGCAAACTAGATCTGAGGAGTAGCAGGGAGGATCATGGGATATACTCTGGTCTCGAGCTTCTCTGAGATGTAGAGCTTGTGATGCGGCCGACTCGGAGCCGAGGATCGGCTCCGAACCCGTGTGTAAGAACAGACAGCGAGATTGAACACTTTCACATGACTTGGATTACTTAAGTATTTGAAAAACAAAAAACAAATGTAGTATTTCTGTAGAAAATTCATACAAGAAACCAAAGAACTTAGCAAACGTAATGTCAGATATTCAGTAATTCATCCTACAAACACAAGAGGATAGGAAAAAAAAATTTTTGAAAGAAAATATAATTATGGCCAAAAAATATTTAACTACAATGATAAGGAAGGTATCTTTGCTATGGCTATTACAGAATACTAAAACAGACATTTCACAATAGCAAACGTATTTGCTTACAGGACTGGGTAATATATAGGTATCCTTTTCAACAACATGAAAGGCAGTTTTGTGTGAGGGGGATATTTTATCTGCATCTAAGACTGCCTAGATTGTAAGGTCTTATGAGTGTCTAAAATGCTTGCATCAGCCGCAAATATTTGCGTCGGCCAAAGCATTAAAACTTGGATGAATTTATTAAAATTAAATTATTTAAACGATATGCAAGAGATAGAGTCTCTGATTTTTACTCAGTTCTCCTATGTATCTGGTACCTAATCATGAATAGACAGAATCTTTGCCTTTAATGATTTAAGCTCAAAGATAAAATATATTGGGACTTTAATGCTCTTATCCTTGAAGTAACATTAAATTATGAAAATAGCTATTATAAACAGAATTCCTGCATATTAGACTAAATTAAAAAAGAAAGTTGTGTAAGCTGTACATACTCATAACAGTAGATGTGCAAATTCCTTAGGCTACATGGGTTGTTTCCTGCCAGGAAACAATGATCAGCCAGCTTAAAAAAGCTCTGGCTTCCCATTACGTACTCCTTCATTCTGACTGCTGATTGGCTGATCCCTTGGATGGAAATCAGCAGTCAGAGTGAAGCCTTCTTTAGGACTCTCTTGCCTATACAGAGAGAGAAGAGCTTAATATCCTGAAATAACTAGATAATATTAACAACAGTAGAACCCAGACAAAACTACTTTATATCCCAACTACACTATATACAAGACTGGGGGATGGAGGGTGGGTGCAGCCTATACAGCAGTGAAGAATTTGAACATCTACTGTTATGGGTAAGTGAAACTTACACAACTGTACTATATTCGGCATTCCCAAAGCTGCAGTAACCTTTAGGCTATACGGGTTAAATACCAAGGCTTATTCATTCTGAGAGGAGGACTGATAAGGAAGCAGAAGCCCCTTGAGATTGGCCCTAGGAAAATTTGACCTGGATCTAGAAAAGGAATTCAGTTTGTAATGCTTTGTAAAAGTATGGACAGAGGACCATGCAACTGCACTTAAAATGCTTCCAGAGTCCATCCCTTTCCAGTATGCCACTGAAGAAGACAAGTTTCTATTGGAATGTGCCTTGATACTGCCTGGAATGGATTTGCCATGATGGGAATAACAAAAAACAATAACTGAGGACAAGCACTTGGAAACTGTGTGTCTAGACCCATTATGTCCTTTTTTGCCCCCTTGATAAGAAATAAATAGTTCAGTTTGGCAGAACTGCTCCGAGTTTGGTAACTTAGCCTGAGACCTGGAGAGAATGTAAGCTAAATAAGACGCATCCACTGTGATTCGCAAAAAATAAGTATATCTAAAGCTTGCACTGCACTAGACTGTTTAGCATTTGTTGGGCACTAAAACCAGCCATCCACCATTAGGAAGGCCCTCCTGCACTCTTGTGGCAGAAGTGTGCAGCCCAGGACCTAACTGAGTTGGAGATTGTTGGAAAAGGGCTCAGGTTTGGGCTCTCCCATTGGATAGTTTGAATTTAAACTGTTTAATTCTGTTTGTATTTAAGCAATGTGATTGTGCGGTTTTGCGCTCAGTTTGTCAGAGCTGCTCCTAGTTTGGTGACTTAGCCTGAGACCTGGAGAGAATCTAAACTAAATCAGAAGCATGCACTGTGATCTGCAAAAATAAGTATATCTAAAGCTTGCACTGCAGTTTTTGAACTGTTTTCTGCTTACTTGATGTTATATTTTATCATTGTTGTGGCCTGAGTGTTTTTTCCTGCACTTAAAAAAAACTGGTGCTGCTGCATCTCATAGCATAGGTTAGATTTAGATCTGCTGAATCTAGACTGTTTGGCATTTACAGAGCGTTAAAACCATCCATCCTGCACCCTTGTGGCAGAAGTGTGCAGCCCAGGACCCATATGAGTTGGGCATTGTTGGAAAAGGGTTCAGTTTTGGGCTCTCCCACAGGATAATTTGAGTTTAAACTGTTTAATTCCATTGTATTTAAGCACCATGACTGTGTGCTTTTGTGCTCAGTTTGTCAGAGCTGCTCCTAGCTTGGCAACTTAGCCTGAGACATGGAGAGAATCTAAAGTAAATCAGAAGCATCCACTATGATCTGCAAAAATAAATATATCTAAAGATTGCACTGCACTTTTTGATTTTTTTTCTGCTTAACTGCTATTATATTTTATCATTGTTGTTGCTGCTTAACAGTTTTTCTGCACTTTAAAAAACCTGGTTCTGCTGTATCTCATAGCATAGGCTGGATTCATACCTGCTGAATCTAGACTGTTTGGCATTTACTGAGTTCTGAAACCAGCCATCCTACACTGGGAGGGCTCTCCTGCAAGGGTGTGTGGCCTAGGGGATTGTTGGAGGGGGGCACAGTTTTGGGCTCTCCCATAGGATAGTTTGGGTTTAAACTGTTTAAAATTCCATTTGTGTTTATGCACTGCGTTTGCACAGTTTTGCGCTCAGTTTGGGGGAGCTGCTCTGCGTTTGGTGACTTAGCCTGAGACATAGAGGAATCTAAACTAAATCAGAAGAATCCAGTGTAATCTGCAAAAGATAAGCAAATCTAAATCTTGCACTGCACTTTTTGAACTGTTTTCTGCTTAACTGCTGTTACATTTTATTGTCGTTGCTGCTTGACTGTTTTTTTCTGCACTTTAAAAAATCTGGTTCTGCTGTATCTCATAGCATAGGCTAGATTCAGACCTGCTGAATCTAGACTGTTTGGCATTTATTGAGCACTAAAACAAGCTATCCTACATTAAGAAGGCTCTCCTGCACCTTTGTGGCAGACGTGTGCATCCCAGGACCCATCTGAGTTGGGGATTGTTGGAAAAGTGCTTTGTTTTGGGCTCTCCCATTGGATAGTTTTAGTTTAAACTGTTTAATTCCTTTTGTATTAAAGCACCACATTTGTACAGAGCTGTGCACCACACAGTGGGATTTAGCACTGCTGTGTATAGATGCAGATGCTTACAAACAACAATTTTACCTTGATACCTGCTAAAGAACCCTCCTCAACTCCACTGCATCTCTCTGCACTACCCAGCTACGCTTTGCTAACCAGTGAGCAACTCAGTTGCGCATTCTGAGGTGCTGACACAATCTTTCACCCTTAGCCTTCCACAGAATAACCATCCTTGTTTAGTCTTACAAGCAAACCCTAATCCATTTTGCCCATCCCCGCTAGTTACTACAATATATACCTGGCATAACGGGCAGACACTTTCTCACCATTTCTCCAGCCAACCTGATTGGCATGGGCATCCTGAGTCAATGTAGCAATTGCCTCATTTATACTGACAATCACCTGCTCCTAAAGCAAACAAATACAGTATGTGAGAGATAAACCCACATACGTGGAGGTACTCACCATGAACCTACCAAAAGACCAGAGGCCTCCAAAATGCAAACATGCACTTACTGGTATAAGAACAAAATCCACCACTACACATTTCAACACACACATCAGTGTCTCTACAATTAAGCACCTAAGGCAAAACACCTCAAAACCAAATGTTCCAGTCACAGGGGACTCAACAGTGAGACGCAGAGATGCCCCCCTCACCAGGTTGAACAAGGAGAAGGTCACAGTCAGCTGCCTGTCAGGTTCCAGGATCCATCAAATTATGCATGCACTCAAGCTGCTCAGCAACAACTACCATTATGACTCTGTCATAATACATGTTGGTGTGAATGACTTGAGAGGTACCTCTCTGGACTATATGAAAAGAGATAAAACTGAACTCTCAGATTACGTGTGCCAGGCAGGTATGTCTCTAGCCCTAAGCAACATTCGGCCTTCACCTAGGATGATGACACAATGCAGACGAAAAATTATTGGTTTCAATAATTGGCTTAGCTTCCGGTGTTACACCGGGGGATTCAGTATCTGTCGGCCAGAGAAGACATGGCTGACAGTCCATGCTGCTTTGCCAGGGATGGCCTTCACCTGACTCCTCAAGGCTTTTGGATACTGGCAAAGATGCTTGCTTACCCATAGTGCCTTTTTTAGGCAATATCCAAACAACAAAACTTCCGAGGTAAAGAAGTCAACAAAAGACAAACTCAAGGTCATGCTGCTTAACGCTAGGAGCTTAAACTGTAAACTGCACTCCCTGGAAGCACATCTCACCTTGGAAGATGCTGACATTTGTGGAGTCACTAAGACCTGGTTCAAGGCCACTAAGAGTACCCAGCCGTACAAAACTACAATGCCTTTCCCAAGTTCAGACCTCAAAAAAGCGTGAAAGAACCAAAGGTAGATGTGTATCTATCTTTATTAAATCCAAATACACCTCAAGACTGGTGAAACAGTGTGTGACTCTATTGAGCTGCTCCAGGTCCAATTAACTATATGTAAAAATACTTTTCCACATCATCGCTAGCTACAGGTCCCCCAACATGAACCAGGAGAAGCACTCCACCTACCTGGATTTGCTACAGCCACCAATCACCTTGGTCCTGGGAGATTTCAACTATCTTTCCATCAGTTGGGCATCTTACATGAGTACTAACATGATTTCTATGAGGTTCATTGAATTTGTCAATTCAAATGTCCTGGAACAGTTAGTCTGCACCCTCGCTAGGGTCTCAAATGTTCTGGACCTAGTGCTAACCAACATAGGGGGAGTCAATGCACTACCCCTGTTTGTTGCTCTCCCTGGTAAGGTCAGACCATAAATCTGTCTCATTTAAAGTAAAGATCAAACCTGACACCTCCACAGAAGTAAAAAAAAATGAAAACTTTCTTCAAAGCAAACTATTGCTAACTAAGTGATGGGATAAAAAGTTTCAAAGCCCCTGCCAACATAACCAACAATGACTCTGATGCAGAGGAATACACAAATGCCCTATATAGCCACTTAAACAAATGCATTGACTTAGCTGTACCTAACAGGAACAAAACTAGGCCATCCCACAAAAACAAGTCACCCTGGTGGGATATAAGTATAAATAAGTTATACAATAAAATTAAAAAAAATGATATCTAAAAAAAGGAGAGACCTTACTCAACAGAGGAAGAATATTGCTTGAACAATCAGCTTGAACAAGCAGATTAGATATCTTGTTAAGTCCTCTATGTCTAGCTATGAGGCTAAATTAGCATCCTTAGCTAAACACAATCACAAGGCATTCTTTAGCTATGTCCAAGACCTAAAAGGTAATGCCCAGCTGTGTGGTAAACTTACAGTGGACGGTACCACTCACACTGAACCTGAAGATACTGCCAATCTGCTAGCTGACAGATTTGGCAATAACTTTGCCCACTATCCCCACCACACATACCCAAAAGCATTCCTGATACCAGTCCTCTACTGAGTATCTCCAAGGAACAGGTCATACAAGCACTCTTCATGGCCAAAAACATGGCCTCCATGGGACAAAATGACATCCTAGGCTACTTACTAAACAATCTAAAACATGACTTAGCAGAATTACTCAAAGCTCTCTTTAACCTCAGCTTGAGAACTGGCTTTGTCCTAGCAGAGTGGAGAACAGTAATCCCCTTACATAAAGGGGGTCCATCAACTGACCCTGGAAACTACAGACCCATAAGCTGATCAGCCTTATCTGAAAAGGCCATGGAAAGAATCATCATGGACCTTATCCACAAGGACATAGGCAATCTCTAAACTCTTGACCTGACCCAGTATGGTTTCATCAAGGGTAGATCTTGCTTATTAAACCTGGTGGACTTCTTTGAGAATGTCACCAAAGCCCTGGATGATGGCAAAACATTACATACTGCCTATCTTGATTTAGCCAAAGCCTTTGACACAATCCCCATTCAGGTATCATACAGAAACTCTCCCAGCTGGGGGTTAACCCATACATTAGAAGATAGTTAGCCAACTGGCTCACAGACAGAATGCACACTGTCAAAGCTGGGAGTCCACCTTCACCAGTAGACCAGTTACCAGTGGGGTACCACAAGGATCTGTCCTTGGCACTCTACTGTTTGGAATCTTTTTCTCTGTAGTCAGGGCGAATGTAGATGGACTGTAGCTTACTAAGTCTGCAGATGACTGTAAACTGGATGCAATCATAGAGTCCCCCAATGATATTAACATAATACATAAATGGCTGACACATGCAAATGATTGGTGCAAACTCACAGACTAAAACGTAATGGAAAAAAATGCCTCATTATCCCCTTTGGAAAAGAAGTGGACCCTGCTAGTTATGATATAGATAGTACCCCTTTAAGCTCAAACTCAGTGGTACATGACTTGGGAACGCAGGTTGATAGCCACCTAAACTTTGACTACCATGTGTCAGTAGTGGTAAGAAAAGCATTCTAAATTGTACATCTCATAAATAAGGGCATTGCATCAAAGACCAGTGAGGTTATAACTCCACTATGCTCAACCCTTATCAGACCACTAACGGAGCACAATTCTCCCTTCTGTATGTAGCTCACTAGACACCTGTAGCAAATGGAGAGACCACAGAGGTTTCTAACCATGAGAATCTAGGGCCTCCAAAACATGACATACATGGAAAGATTGAAAGCCCTGTCACTGTACTCTGTATAATATAGGCTGCTAAGAGGCGACCTGTGACTGACCTACACAGCAGTCTCGGACCCTGCCCTAATGGAAATGCTGCACATCCGCAAATCAAATTGGACAAGAATAACTTGCTCCAGGGACCTCAAACTAGTCTGCGACATTAACAGAACATGCTGGAGAGACAAATATATCTCCCAGAGATTGACACTCCTTTGGAATAAGCTCCGACTGCATGTGAAGCAGAGTTTTTTAATAATCCTATTTAAGTGCAATCTTAACAACTGGATGGGTGACTGTAAATTCCCCCTGGGGGTGGCTCCTATGTGTCTCATGGACAGGGGCAATCGGTGCTAATCACAGAACTGCTTTGTTAAGAATGACCACCGAACTATGATCAATAAGGGCACTCTGTTTTTTTACACAGTTTGGCTTGTAAAGACCCTAGGGCCATTAGCCTAGTAACCTCCTATGAACCTATGAGCTTTTCTAGAGGGCTTAGTTGTGCCAAGAATGTACCTGAGCTGCCTATGCATGCTCAGAGGAAGCATAACCCATTCTCCTTAGTATTTAAGGTACTAGGCAGAAAACTGGGAGAGTGATGGCTTGATTTAAAGTAAATTATGAAACCACTTTGGGCATGAATGACGGGGTCCCTATAGAAATCCAATAGAGTTTACTCACCATGAAATATTGCAACTCCGGTATTCTTGTAAATGTCAGAGCAATGATGTATGCAATTTTTCAAGTCAAGAACCTTAAATCAGCTTGATGGGCAGGTTCAAAAGGTGACAGTCAATTTCTCTAGCACATAGATGAGATCCCAGGGAGGAGCAACCTGTTTAAAAGGATATTGCAGGTGTAAAACTCCTTTCAGAAACTGTTTCATAATAAACAGAACAAAGTAGAGGACCTGCAGGCAGACATGCTAAAACAGCCACAAGATGAACCTTTATAGTGGAATAAGTGAAGCCTGAGGCAAGTATCTCACACAAATATTTGAGCACCAGGGGTATAAATTTCCAGATGGGCCTCTAGTTATTGGTTAGAAACCTACTAGAAAATCACTTCCACTTACCAACATGAGATTTTCCAGTAGCAAGCTTTATTGTTTCCTTTAGAACCTGCTACATGCCCTTGTGAAATAAGTACCTAAAAGGTATTACAATTAAATCATCTAGGCAATTAGCTGAAGTTTACTGATATTGGAGTATATAAAACTCCCTGTTTTGTGTGGCAAGATCCAGTTTGTGAGGAAGCTTGTGGTAATTGCCCTTGGCCAGTTCCATAAGAAGGGAGAACCAATGTTGCCTGGGTCAAAAAGGGGGTCATCACAATTATTTAGGGATATCCTTTCAAATCTTGAGAATTACTCTAGATGCAGTGGAAAGGGTTGAAATGCATGACAACATTCTCTTCCAAGGGAATAAAACTTTATCTATCTTCCAGGCTTGTTTGCAAGAAGCTGTGGAGCAAAACATTTTAGCTGTCTGTTTTGAAAGGAGGTGAATAGATCTAGCTGAGGTATTCCCACAACTGGATCAATTTCTGGAAGAAGACCCCCTCATTCAATTTCCATTTGTGAGGGTCTGTCCTAGTCCTGCTCAGCTTGTTTGTCACTATATTTTGCTTTGACAGAATGTAAGACATTTGGAGGACTAAAATGCTGAACAGCTAACTCCCAATCCACCAATGCCAGCTTGCAAAGGAGGTACAACCTTCTAGCTCTGTAGCTTGTTGATATACCACATGTGGTATTGTCCATAATAACTTGAAGAGGTCCTGGGGACCAAATATGATGGAGAGACTTGAAGGCATGGATCACAGCAAATGTCTCTTTTCAGTAGATGTTGTTTGGTCTGTCTGAAGACCTTGCAACATTACCCCTCTAGAAACTGCTCCTCAAGCAAAATCTAATGCATCTGTGGTAATTGAATATGTTGTCTCCACCAATTCAGTTCCATTTTTTTTTATAAAGCCCAAAACTAGAATTTGACAATCCACAGAATGCAAATGCTAGGTCAATGCTTTTTTTTTTTTAAGAGGCCATGGCGTCTTTCTCAAGTACACTCTGAAAAGAGGTATGATTAGAATCATAGAAGCCATAGGTTCATTAAGTATTAGTCTAGCTGCCCTTGCGGGTCATTTTAAGCCTAGCCAGTTTCCCTTTATGTGCTCAAATTATCCTATCCCATTTGACTAGAGACTGGCTTTATCCATCTCAAGGTCGATAATTATATATTACTCCTAATGAGAATAACTGGGATCATACCATAGATAATTTCAGGGGACCCCTGCAAGGGGTAAAGCATTTAGGAGTGCAAGGGGCAGTCCTGAGGTAAATTTTCTGTTTCCCATCTATAGATCCAAGTTGTGCTTAAATATGGACTGAGATTAACTTTGTTTTATGTGGATGGGGAGTCTCTTCCAGAGCAGCAGCAGTCTCAGCAAGATATAGCTGTCCCTCCAAACCATTTTGTTGATGTTGCAGAAGAGGTTTAGATCCCTGTACTGAGTATTTCTGATGCCATATGACTTGCTGATGTGCAGTTAAATCCATTAGTACTGGGTTGGAGGATGCCTTGTATGCTAGATACAGTTCACCTCTTAGCAGTCTGTAGGATACCAAATACACTGACAGGGCTTTGAGTCTCTCCATGTAGGGCATGTTGTTTAGGCACTGTATCCTTTTAATAAGGTATTTCTGTGGACATTCAGCTATTGCATGTGTCTGTACAGATACATCCCAAAGGTGGCATTACATTCAATGATTGGCCTAATGAGGGCTGAGTAAAGGGGGCAATGACAACTCTAGATAGAGACACAATCTCTTTGTTTCAAACATAGGATCCTGAGAAATTCTCTTGCAGAAGTCTAAGATTGATTGTAGAAGTTCAGGAAAAATTCCAGATAAAAAAAATACCTTGTTTTGTTTTAAAAAGGCCTTTTGAAGGAAGAACCTATAAGGCATTTTAGAAACACAGACCAAATCAAAGTAAATGAAGCAACCGGTACTAGAAAAAGCACAAACTCTATTTATTAAATCCAACCAGATAACTTAAGCGCTTTTCGTCCAGCACAATGGCTGGACTTCTTCAGATAACAAAAAGCTCATTCAAGACACTCTTAAATATTTCATCCAATGAGTCATGTGACAAATGTCTCAATTAAAACTAATTTGTTAAAACTCTTCAGTTGATTAAAATACAGAATGAAAGGCACTGAATAAAAACAATACATTTTCCTGTGAATGGAAAGTTCATCCTTAACTACTGAGTAGTAATCAACTGAAGAGTTTTAACTAATTAATTTTAAGAGCTTTAATTGAGGCATTTGCCACATGACTCATTGGATGAAATATTTAAGAGACGAAAAGCGCTTAAGTTATCTGGTTGGATTTAATAAATAGAGTTTGTGCTTTTTCTAGTACGGGCTGCTTCATTTACTTAGATTTAGTCTGTGAGTGTTCTTTTGTTTCTAAGTTGATTTTAGAAACACAGTCATATGAGATGGAGTCAAGGGGAGTTTTGCTATATTTGTCTGGAAGCCCCGATAGGTCAAAAAAGGCACAACACACATAATGACTCTTGACATCCGGACAAAGATACTGCAAAGACATGCAAGTTGTCTAAATAAAGAAAGATGTGAATGCCATTCAGCCTGCGATAAGTTATGATTAGGGTTAGACATTTTGTGAATAGCCTTGGAGCTGTATATAAACCAAAGGATAATGCAGATAACTGATAACGTGACCTAGAAAAACAGAACCACAGAAATTTCCAGAAACCTTTAGCTATGAGGATATGGTAATAAGCGGTTTTTAGGTCTAGAGTTACAAAGTAACTTATGTGAGGAATAAGAGTTAACACTTTCTGTAAGGTTAACATTTTGAACGTTGGAACTTTCACATACATAATTAGAAAAGAAAGATCTAGTACTGGTCTTCAAGAAGTCTCTTTCCTTTGTACTAGATGTCTTCAGTAATAGAAACATTTGCCCCTTTGACTTAAAGGCACTGGTTCTATGAGTCTGTAAAGACTGAAGAACCGGGTATGTGAAGACTGAGGAACTTGAGGAAAAAATCCTGTTTAGTTTGGAGGGTGGGGAGGTATTGCCCCTAAAAGGAGTTTTTTGTATTCAAAGCCATATGTAACTCATTTTTAACACCCAGCAGTCTGAAACAATAATGTGTCACAAGCGAATAGTGAAAGACAGTTTTTTGGGGGGGATAGATTGGTGGAGATATTGGCCTGAGGGAAGGAAGAGAGTACAGATTGCTGGTATAGTCATTCTGTATTGTTGATCAATCCCTTTTTCTAAAATCTCTTTTTTTAATTTTGTTTGCCAAAAGGGGGTGAAGCAATACTTCCTCATCTAAAGTTGAATCCAGTATTTCAAACTTTGCCTCATAAGCAAACTTTTGGTTATATACCCAAGCATATCTTCTCAACACTGTAGCAATGGTCCTAGACACAGTGATTGCACAATCACACACACCCTTCAAAGTATATTTAGGTACCTGAGAAAGGGTAGAAACAGTATGGTTCAAAAGAACTTTTTTGTTTTGTTTCAGGGAATGATGGCTGAGCATCAGGATAAGTACAGGCAGATTTCAAAACACCCTCCAGAGCTGGCAGTATAGGAGGGATGAGAGTGGAATGAGATATATCCATTTGTAAAATGTTATACCGCCTCAGTTCAGGGGACATCTATTTGTTCTCTTAAAATACCTCATTTATCCTGGCAAAGGTCTGATTAAAAAAAATCCTCCAGGTAAGGATAAGAATTAAAGTTTTCCTCCCAATCAGAAAGAGTTGGGCTTGATAATTTACAGGAGAAGAAACCCTGTCTCTGAAAAAAATCAGGCATCAGGCTCTGTTTCCTCAGGAATAGTTTTTACAAGGATGATCATCTGTAAAGGAGTCTGCTTACCAGGATTTACTGCCTAGCCAAGGTAAGGAAATTATCTTTTTAAACAATAATAACTTCATTAGAAGAACAATGTTTTAACTGTTTTATTTTTTTTTTCAATAGGAGTTCCAGCATAAGGGGACAGATCTGAAAGAGGGACGTCTGCGCACTCTAATTTTCTCTTTCTTTAGTTACCTTAAGAAGAATCTCCAGGAGTGTTTCCCAGTCCCAGAGAAGATGGATCTTCCATGTCTACATTGAGCACTGGAATAGCCTAAGAGAATGCGGATGATCCATAGTTCATGCTGGTTGAAAGGACTACAACAGAGGAAGCTGGAGAAGAAAGTGAGTGGTCTGAGGAATGACCAAGGGCCACTGCAGGTTCACCCACTATGGGCTGAGGTGTAGACTCAACAACAATAGCAATGATTCCTTGGCAAGTGATTTTTTTCTTCTTTTTAGGTACTGCAGGAGAAGAAACAGCTAGACTGGAATAAGTATCTATGCTGCAACCAGGGAAGAAGCACCAAAAGTGGTAAGCCTGACTGGAGCAAGTCGGTCAGAAGCTTAAGTTGTCACGGAGTGTTCCCAAGTAGCACACTTACACTCAACACTTTCTCTAGTCCTTTAGATCATAAAATGTAAAAAGTACAATTCTCCCGACAGTACTGTTCAAGCACTTGCACACACACTGAAAGAATCAAAATGGCAGGTAGGTTGTCATAAAGTGAGCATAAGCATTGCACTGGCATCCAATTCCCTGTCCATTTCTCCATAAACGTTCCTGTTTCACAAAAGTCAAAGCTTACACAAGAAGCACACAGTGTATCACAAAACTCCCCTGTCAGAACTGTTTAAACACTGACACACACACACGCACACACACACACACACACACACACACACACACACACACACACACACACACACACACACACACAAACACACACACACACACACACACACTGACAGGATCAAAATGGCAGGTAGGTTATCACAAATTGAGCATAAGCATTACACTGACACCCAATTCCTCATGTGTTTCTCAGTAAAATTTCTTGTTCCACAAAATTCAAAGATTGCATAAATAGTACACAATTTTTTTCAAAAAAATTAGCTCCAACTACCTTAATAAATACTCTAAACTAAAATCCCTGATGGGAAACTTCCAATACTGAGAAAAATACAGGGTTTCTTAAAATGGAAATACTGCTTTTAGTTAAAAAATATAGTTAAATTGCTATTTTTTCTTAAGGTAATAATTTCTAAGTTGAGGGGGTTCCTCAATAGGAAGTCCAACAGAGCTGTTTTTTGTTGGGACAGCAAGAAAGTACTAAAGAAAGCTTCACTCTGACTGCTGATTTTCCTCCATGGGATAAGTCAATCAGCAGTTAGAGTGAGGGATGGGACAGCCAAAGCTTTTTGAATCTGTCTGCCTGTTGTTTCCTCGGCAGGAAATAACCCATTTAACCTAAGGGCTGCTGCAGCAGTGGCAATGATGAACATTTTGTTTTATGGAAGAAATTAAAATCTTTTTGGCATTCACTGTCAGGGAGGGATGGTGTAAATATAACTGCACTACAGGATACTTTACAATCTTAAATACACGGTATGATATTTTTTGGATGGGGCACTTAGCATTCAGCAGAAGATAAATGTTGCTAAGCTAAAAGAATAAAAGTGAAAAAAAATGTATGGATATTGTCAATGCTTTGAATAAAGACAAATAATGAATCATAAAACAGGAACAAATTTGGAGAAAAATGTTCTCATATTCAACAACTCCAAAGGGACTGCACAAACTAGGAAGTAGATCTATACTGAAATCACAGTTAAATCATACAGAATTTATTTGCTATCAAAAACAAACTGTTTCCAGTAGAAAAATATATTATTTGAATTCAAAATAATTGCAATCATGTACTATTGGATGAAGAGCAATTGGAAAATGTTATTAGAAATAACATCAACATGAAACTTTTGGAGGAAAATATAAATATTTTAATGAAGCCAGCAAGTAATCTAGAAATAACTAATCAAATATTTTTTTTTTAAGAAAAATAAAACACCATGTATGGAAGGATTACATCCTAAAATATATAAAATACTTCCTCAAAATATAACTCTAAATCTAAATCATGTTATAAAAATGCAAAATGACTTCTTTATCATGAATGTGTTCATTAACAGACTTCATTAAAAAGCAAGGAAAGAATCCAGTTGCTTGTCTTCCCAGAGACCAATTTCATTACTAGAGATTACAAAAAAAAGAAGTTATGTACTTACCATAACGTTCCATGTGTGCGGTCCATATCAACCTTTATTCTCACTGATGGGTCGGATCCAATGTGTCTGATCCATCTTGGCCTTTCCAAGAGTTTGAGGTCTTCAGCAAAGCTCATGGGCATCCTTCCCTACCCATAATGCAGTTCCCTAACATCCTCAAATCTTGTTTGCTCACTATGAAATCATACAATTGAGCAAAACTTCTCTTACATGGATCAATACCTAAAGTATATAAGTATATAACTGGGCCAAAGGCAGCATTGCTGAGGCTATGGAGATCCGTCAACCCAATAACTCGGTCTCCCAAGAGTATAGGCAGGGGGTATGGAGAGTAGGTTGTGAGAAGAAAGGTCAAGATGGACAACACACATGGAACATTATGGCAAGTACATAACTTCTTTACGTGTTGTTGTCAATCTCGCCTTTATTCTCATTGATGGGACCGTGTCCCAAGCAACCTGATTCTAGGGTGGCTCATGGGAGAATATTCTTCAGAACCATAGAACCAAAAGAGGTTCTACTCCTGGAGGCCAAATCCAGTTTGTAATGAGTAATGAAGGTATGATGTTTTGCCCATGTAGCTGCAGAACAGATATTATCCAAGGATAACATTGCTTGGAAAGCTGCAGATGTAGCTATCAACCTGGTGGAATGAGCCTTAACAGGGAATGAAAAGCTCTGTTCTTAGAGCAGTAGATGTAAGATATACAAAAAGTGAGCAATCTAGATAAGGTAACTTTTGAAACTGGTTGACCTTTTTTAATCTCAGAGTAGGAAATAAAGAGCTGATCTGATTTCCTAAATTCTGAAATTCTCTGCAAGTAAAAACATAATTGTCTATGAACGTTGAGAAGATGCAAAGAGTATTCACCTCTGTTTTGATAATTTGAAAGAAAACTGGCAGCTCAATAGATTTCTTTAGGTTACTTTCTGACACAACCTTTGGAAGAAAGGAAGGATTAGTGCATAAAGAAATTCTGTCCTTAGGAAAAACTAGGTATGGGGGCTTGATAGATAAGGCTTACAACTCTGAAACTCTTCTAGCTGAAGTAACAGCCACTAAAAAGAGTAGTTTCCAAGATCGAAATTTTAAATCACATGTGGCCGAAGGTTCAAAGGGAGGACAAATAATGTCTGTCAATATGAAATTTAGATCCCAGGGAGGAATTGGATTTTTGTATGGGGATCTTATCATCATTGCTCATTTCAAAAAGGCCTTACAGAGCCTGTGCAACATAATCATAGAACCATTTTCTCTGACAAGAAAATTTGTAATTGCTGCCAGCTGGACTCTAATAGTAGAAGCAGCAGCTCCCTCAGAATAGAATGTATGAGTGCAGAAAAGGGGTCTATCTGATTATCACTTGCTCATATTACAAACCTATTCCATTTACTCTTGTACAATCTTCATGTAGAAGTTTTATGGGAAGACAAAAAAATATGTTTCATTGGGGAGGAAAGGAGAGGAAACTTGGCAATCAGGGGACTAGGAGCAGCCAAGCTGTCAATTTGAGGTTGTGTAGGCTGGGATGTAGCTTTCTCGACGGGTGAGTCAGAAGGTCTGCAGCAGAGTCCAGAATCCATGTTTCGTCCACAAGATGAGGCTGAAGAAAGGGAAGCCAGATTTGACGAGGCCAATAGGGGGCAATCAGGACTATCATAGTCTCCAACAGGCTTGCTTTCAGTAAATACTTGGGAATCAGGGGAATCGGAGGGAAAGCACGGAGGAGTCCCAGAGGACAATCGTGAACAAGTGCATCCCTTGGTGATCAGGGCAAAGTAGTTGCTGCATTTGACATTGGCAGGTGGTGCAAAGAGATCGCAGCAAGGCTGGCCCCATTTCCGGAAAATCTCTTCCTTAACTTTCTGATTGAGGGACCACTCGTCCGGCCATAATATGGCATTACTCAATTTGTCTGCAATCA
Source organism: Protopterus annectens (assembly GCF_019279795.1). Taxonomy (NCBI): domain Eukaryota; kingdom Metazoa; phylum Chordata; order Ceratodontiformes; family Protopteridae; genus Protopterus; species Protopterus annectens. The sequence continues at coordinate 1,901,175,335 of NC_056735.1, forward strand.
TGTTGGATTTCTCCAGGATGTGTGTTGCAATCAGAAAATGGTTGAAGGCCATCATCAACTGCCAAACCCTTAGAGCTTCTCAACAAAGGGGGGGGGGGTAAGATGTGCATCCTCCTTGTTTGTTTATGTACCACTATTTTCATGTTGTCTGCATGACTTGCTATCATTCCTAGAGGGAGAGTGTACTGAAATGCTTGCAACACCAAGAGCACTGCTCTTCTCTCTAGAGCGTTTATGTGCAAGTCAGCCTCGTGCTCCTGCCAGACACCTTGAACTGTCTTCCCTAGATAATGCCCCCCCCCACTCTATCTGGGAAGCATCCATGGTCACCATGACTTGGGGTTGAGGGAGAGGAAGGGATGGCCTTGAGATACTAAAGGAGAGTGAATCCCCCATTGGTTATCCTTTTTGCAGGTGGTGGTTATGAGAATCTTGTGCGACTTTGGTAGTTCTAGGATTGACCATTGTGGAAAGTAATTACTGAAGTATCCTCATATGCAGAAGAGCTAGGGGAATAAGTGCTATAGATGCTGCATTCTTCCCCAGAACCTGAAGAACTAGTTTTGCAGGGACTCATGTCAACCTGATTAACAATTACACATGAAGGCAGAGATCATAAACTCTGTCGTGAGGGAATCTTGCTATCAGTATTGTTGTATTTATCTCTGGTCCTATAAATATTAAGTTTTGACATGGCTCTAGAGCAGATTTGTTGTAATTTATGGTAATGCCTAGGGAGGAACAAAGCTGACGTGTATTGTCCCTGGCTTGTAGCAGAAGATGCCTGGTCAGGGAGGTTATAAGCCAGTTGTCCAGATACAGAAACACCTCAAATCCTTGGTGGCTCAGGTGAGTAGCCACTACTGCCATGCATTTGAACACCCAGGGGGCTGCAGTGAAACCAAAGGGCAGAGCTTGAAAACTGGAAGTGACTGGCTTCTAGCAGGAAGTGCAAGAACCTTCTAGATTGCCTTTCCATATGAATGTGGTAGTACGTGTCCTGAAGGTCTATACAGCACATCCAATTGTCTTTTTCCAGGAATGGAAGTATTGACTGCAGTGACACCATCTGGAACTTCGTCATTTTTATAGATTTGTTCAGTTTGCTGAGATCCAAGATTGGTCTCCAGTCTCCTGTTTTCTTTGGAACTAAAAAGAATCTTGAGTAAGTTCCAGACCCTCTCTGGTCTGTGGGGATATCTTGGATGACTCTTTCTTAGCAACTTTTGAATTTCTAATGTTGCTTGTTCCTTTTGACTGGGTGGAACATCTGGAACTGACTTGTTTATGGGAGTGGGGAAGAAGAAGGGAATTATATATCCCCTGGATATTATGTCCTGCACCCATTTGCCTTTCATTATCTTTTGCCAGGTTTCGTGGTGCAGAGACAATCACCCCCCGACTGTCTCCAGAGGTGAGCAATCGGGCACTAATTCAGGAGCACTGTTAGGATCTGCCAAAGAAAGAGTCTCTAGAGCCCTGATTCTGCAGGCCACCTCTGCCATGAGGGCAGCATCTTCTGTTATTGTTCCCCCCTCTGCCACTGGGGGAACTTCCACCTTGTGTGTCCTGGTAAGCCCTCTGTAATTTCTTGAACCACATCTTTACGCTAACTTCTGACCCTTAGGAAATGGTCTGGTTGGTGCGGAAAAATGTTCTCCAATGGCAGACAATGTCATACCTTCCTGTTCACACCTAGTCAGCTTTTCTTTCACTTTAGGCCCAAAGAGGGATGAGCCATCAAAGGGAGCTCTAATGAAGGAAGACTTGAAGGGCTCCATGAAATCGCAAACGTGCATCCAGGCCTGCCTCCTGATAGAGATGCCTGAACCCGCCGCTCTACTCACCCCATCTGCTGCATATGAAATGAACCTCATAGACGAATTCACAAAGGAATTCAGGGCAGCGAGCTGAGTGTTGACATTATTTACCACCGCTTCAGCTACAGTTCCTTGGAGGGAGTCTGAAAGTTCCTATAACAGTTTTTTCTGTAGTCTAGTGAAATGGGTAAAGTAGTTCAGTGACCATACGGTAAAGGCGCTGATGAAAAAACATGCCTTCCATACCTATCCATGGTCCTGGAATACTTATTAGAAGGATGGATAGAGAAACTGGTCTCGGAAAGTTCTTTTTTCGTGGCCACCACCATGACAATGGCATCAACTGCTATGTCTTTGGTTAGGAAAGCCTGATCCTTTGGGGCTGTAATATATTTGTATGGCCTCCTAGGAGTGGGTTCTATAGAATTTGAGGTCTCCCAAGCCTTCTGAGAGATTAAATAAATAAGCTCATTAGAAGGAGGGGTCACCCAAGAGGATGAAGGGTGAGATCTGAAGGCCTTCAGGTATACTGACTCCTCGGTTGAAGGGGAGGAGGACTGCCACTCACCTCTCTGTTTTAAAATTTCCAGGATATCTCCAAAGGAGACATCCTCAGGAGGTGACCATAAGGACACTTCTGCTTCATCAAGGCCAGTATTGGACGTAATGGACTCCTCCTGGGAGTCAAAATGCTTCCTTTTACATATTGTCTTTTGAGGGGCTTCCTCAGTGGGGTATTCTGGGGAAATTTCGGAAGAGACGGGAGTCTCCTGAGGGACATCCTGAGGTCTGGGATCTCTGCAGTCCTGTGGATGGGTGTGAGTAGGCAAAGACACTTGTGCTGATGAGGGAGGAAGATCCAAGGAAGTTTATGTCTTAGACTGGGGGTTAGTCATCACCCTCCTCATGAATTCAAAGGCAGACTGCCCCGGTGCAAAGAACTCCCCAGACCTAACAAACAGGTTGTCAGAACCAGTGGATTCTCTGGAGCAGAGGACAGTGGCTCCAAAGCTGAGGTAGAAGCCGAATTCATCCGCTCCGAGGCCCCGAGAGGCAGTATCAGATCCAAGGAGGTTCGAGCTGGCTCCAAGGACCTGACTGGAAAGCGTCGGCTCCTAGAGGTTCCCTACTCCAACTAGGTGGAAACACTCCGGGCAGATAACTGATCCGAGGAGCCAATAAGTCCTAGACCTGATAGTGACACAAGCTGGATGTTAGAATCTTCCAGCTACGAAACCACAGGATGGATTGGAGAAGAAGCAGGACCCGACGGGCAAAGTTGTGTCAGATCCACCTCCTTTGGGCTTGGATCCAAAAGTAACTTGGCCAAAGCAGGTGTCTTTAGGAGCCTCTGCACTATCCTATCCACATCTTCATCAGGGAGACTGCTGGTTGACCGGGTAGAAAGTGTAGGAGACCTGGATCTAGTCAGGAATGGCGAAGGGAGCTGAGAAGTGAGCGGCTCCAAGGGAGATCGGCTTCAATATCAAAACTCTGAAGGCAAGGAGGATTTCGGAGCCGAACGTTCAGTAGTAGTTGACTTTAGAGTCAGTGCTTCTTTCTGCTCCGTTGAAGTCTTGGATCATAATGTCTCTACCTGCTCCGAAGGTTCAGTCGGAGTGGACAGTTTTGGCTGTTTTGGTTTCAGCTTCGAAGAAGATTTTGGAGCCAGGGAAGGACGTTTTCCCGCTTTTTCAGACCTCCAATTTCAAAGAAGAAGAAGCAGGGGAAAAAGCCTCAGAAAAGGGGTTTTCAATAACTCCTTCAAGATCAGTTTGTTTTTATGCTCAATCAGCACTCTCTGATTAAAGGTGTGGCAAACAGAGCAAGATTCCTGCAGGTGAAGAGATCCCGAACAGTACATACATAAAGTGTGTGAGCTACTGAGTGGCACCTTCTTGCCACATTGTTCACATTTTTTTAAAGCCAAGAGGCTTTCCTTCTTTTTGAGACATGTTAATAAGAGCAATAAACAGAACACTCTCTAATTACAAACTATATAGAAAAATAAAAGAAGGGGTAGGAGTTTTTTTTTTTTAAGTTAAAGAGGGGGGGGGGCGTCCTTTAACTGAAACGGAAATGAGTTAGATGCCCTCTGACTAGAATGGATGCTAACTAGGAATGGGGAGGAAGAAAACAACTACCTAAATACTAGGAATAACTTTAACCACAACAGTAGAGATTAAAGGAAAGGGTAAAGAATGGCACCCTCTAACTTAAGCAGGTGAGGTGAGAGCTAGATGTCCTGCAAGTTAAATGGACACTAACTAAAATCCAGAAAGGGAATTGACAAGAAAATAATACACAAAGGGAAGGTTGACAGGAAATCTTAAAGGGAAAAATAAAAGTTTAACTATAAGATAAAGATACCAATAATAACAATAAATTTAGCCCAGAGCTTGCTAGAAGATCCTTCTCGCAGTGTGGCAAAAAAGATCTGAGGAAGTTAGGGAACTGCATTATGGGTAGGGAAGGATGCCCAAGAGCTTTGCTGAAGACCTCAAGCTTTTGGAAAGCCTGAGACGGATCCGACCCATCAGTGAGAATAAAGGTGAGATTGACAACAACACATTATTTGTTTCAGTACTTGCTGAAAGACTGAAAGCTTACTTGTCTTGTTTAGTAAAAAGGCCTTGGGCCTCTACAAGACAATATTAAAATGGTATGAACTCAGACTGAACAATATTAACTGATTGTGAAGTTTGTAATAAAGAGGTTTTCCTGTTCGATTCCTTCTGTGTGGAGTCTGCATGTCCTCCCAGCGGTCGAGTGGCATTCGGAAGACATGCGTAGAATGGGCATGCCTTCGTTGAAGGTTGGGCGTCGAGCTGGTACCTCGGCACCGTAAAAATCTACTGCCAATAATTAGCGGACCGGAGTTCCACTGTGTTGACCCCTAACCGGGAAAAGGTGAAAGAAGAACATGAAGATTGTAATAAAGAAACAAACACTGTCTTGATTTATTTACAAATTTAATAACAGCATTACATATTAAGAATAAAATGTACCTTAAAATGGTGATTGTTATCTCAAGTAAATAAAAAAGGAACTAAACATGGATGTTCATTATCCCTTTTATTCCATTAGACATATAGCCCTCATCTAGTTCAATTAGAAAACAACTTTAATATAACTAGTATTAATACTACTATTACTATCAATAATAACAATAAAACATAAAAAGTAAAATCAAAAACAGGATATTGTTTTGAAATGTACACAAGAATATGACTGGAGTAGCAATTGACTAAAACATTTGTAAGTTGTTCTAAAAAATAAGTTCTATAAAACCAAAAAAATATGATCATGTTTTTGAAAATTTTGATAAAATAATGATCTGTTTCTCCACATTTGATGACAGATTATATTTAATAAAAAGTATTTTATTAGAAAATACAAATGATTTGGTTTCAAAGGTTGTCATAGCCGGAGGGGGTGGGAATGGGGATAAGCTTCCACTATCTATAAAATGCTCCTATGGCATGCATCTCTAATAGCCTCTGACAACCCATGTCCAGCTCCTGGCCTTCATGTGTGGCTTATTTTCTAAGTCCAGTGAAGCTGTATGGACAGGAGAAGGGACGAAGGCAAGTGACTGGTGCCTTACAACCAGTTGCTTCAGACAGGTGAGGCTCGTTAGCCTGTTAAGGCAACAGACCTAGGTTCATAGGAGGTTACTAAGCTAATGGCCCTTGGGCCTCTACAAGTTTAGCCATGTAATACCCTTGTTCCCTAGTTGACTATGGTTACATGGTCATTGTTAGAGCAAATCTATGATTAGCATTGAATGCCACTGTCCATGAGGGACACAGGTGCCATCCCTGGGGTGAACATATGGTCTCCCATCCTATTGTGTAAATTGCAATTGAATAAGGTTATTGAGGAGCTCTGCTTCACGTGAAGGGGGAGTTTATTCCAGAGGAGCGTCAATCTCTGGGAGACATATCTGTCTCTCCAACATGTTTTATTTATGTTACATGCTTTGATTTAGGTTTAGACCCTTCTAGTTAATATTTAAAACTTCTAGTGTAGGAGATATGGATAATGTCATAAAAATGAAAGAAATGCATTGGATAGGGGAATTAAGAGCTCATAAATCCCCAGGACATAACACAAATTATCCAATGAAACCAGCCCTTAAGGGGCGGAGGCTAAAAAGATGTCTATGAGGAATCATGACTAAAGGAGGCATTGGCCAAGAGCTAGATGGTGATTGGTGGATACAGGGTTACATAAGTTAGTGTAACATGGCTCAAATATATGATCTGAAGAAGGACCAGCAGTAGGTCTGAAAGCGCTTATCAGTTTGAGAGCTCGATTTTATATATTTTTTATATACATTTTTATGGAGTGTCTAAGCAACATTAAAGATTTTTGACTTGAAGGATACAAGACGTTTGGTTCCTGACTGCTATTCTGGCTACAACCACTGTGTTGTCTTTGTTCTGTATATAGATATATATATATATATATATATATATATATATATATATGTATGTATATATATTGGATTAATAAGTTGCCCAAAACAAATCTACATTTGAACATGTGTAATGATTAAATAAATTTTTCAAGATACCATGTTATTGATCACAAAATATTTCGATTGTAAAAAACACATATACTGTACATACAGTGAATATAAAAAGTGTACACACCCCTGTTAAAATGCCAGGTTTTTGTAAAAAAAATTGAGACCACAATAAATCATTTCAAAACTTTTCCCACCTTTAATGTGACCTATAACCTGTTCAATTCAATTGAAAAGCAAACAAATCTGTTAGGGGAAAAATATAAAAAAATAAAAATGTACAATAATCTGGTTGCATAACTGTGCACACCCTTAAGCTAATACTTTATGTGTGCACACCCTTAAACTAATACTTTGTTGAAGCACCTTCTGATTTAATTACAACATTCAGTCTTCTTGGGTACACACCTGCCATCAATTAAAGAGACTCTGATTAACCCCAAATAAAGTTCAGTGGTCCTAGTAGAATTTTCCTGACAGTTACTCAGCTGCCTGCTATAGCAAAAGCCATGGTTCACAGAGAGCTTAAAAATCATCAAAGGGATCTCACTATTGAAAGGTATCAATCAGGAGAAGGGTAGAAAAAATTTCCACAGCATTGGATATACCATGGAACACAGTGAAGGCAGTCATCAAAAAGTGGAGAAAATATGGGACAACAGTGACATTGCAAAAAACTGGATGTCCCTCCAAAATTTACGAAAAGACAAGATGAAAACTGGTCAGGGAGGCTGCCAAGAGACCTACAGCAACACTGAAGGAGCTGCAGGAATTTCTGGCAAGTACTGGTTGTGTACTACATGTGACAACAATCTCCCATATTCTCAATATGTCTGGGCTATGGGGTAGGGTTGCAAGAAGGAAGTCTTTTCTTACACAGGAAAAACATCCAGACCCGGCTAAAATTTGCAAAATAATGCATCAAGTCTCCCAAAAGCATGTGAGAAAATGTGTTATGGCCTGATGAGACCAAGGTTGAACTTTTTTGGCCATAATTTCAAAAGGTATGTTTGGCGCAAAAACAACACTTTGCATCACCAAAAGAACACCATCTCACGGTGAAGCATGGTGGTGGCAGTATCATGCTTTGTGGTTGCTTTTCTTCAGCTGGAGCTAGGGCTTTAGTCAAGGTAGAGGGAATTATGAACAGTTCCAAATACCAGTCACTTTTTGTCCAAAACCTTCAGGCATCTGTAGAAAGCTGAAGATGAAGAGGAATTTCACCTTTCAACATGACAATGACTCCAAGCATGCATCCAAATCAACAAAAGAATGGCTTCACCAGAAGAATATTAAAGTTCTGGAATGTCCCAGCCAGAGCCCAGACCTAAATCCAATAGAATATCTGTGGGGTGACCTGAAGAGGGCTGTGCACAAGAGATGCCCTCGCAATCTGACAGATTTGAAGCACTTTTGCAAGGAAGAGTGGGAAAATATTGCCAAGTCAAGATGTGCCATGCTGATAGACTCCTACCCAAGAAGACTGAATGCTGTAATTAAATCAAAAGGTGCAAAAGGTATTAGTTTAAGGGTGTGCACACTTATGCAACCAGCTTATGGTACATTTTTTTACTTTTTATGTTTTTTCCCTAACAGATTTGTTTGTTTTTCAATTGAATTATACAGGTTATAGGTCACATTAAAGGTGGGAAAAGTTTTGAAATGATTTATTGTGGTCTCATTTTTTTATAGCACAAAAACCTGCCTGAACACTCACTTACCTGACTTCTAAAATGCTGAGACAAAAAGGCCGACGACTGCACAACAACAACATCCTGGAACACTGACTTTCCACTCCAGGTAAGTAACTGCATGGCCATTGTGTTGAACTTTGCCCCTTACCCCCGCAATAGTGCAATCTCGGTGTTGGTATATTTAGTTGGGGGTGTGGGCTGTGCACAGCCTCCCATATGTAGGGTGTGGGGGGCAAATCCCCCCACATGGGTGGGTTTGCTTTCCTTCGGTTTTACTTTTTTTGTCAGGATGGCCAAGCGGTTACTTACCTGGAATGGAAAGTCGGTGTTCCGGGACATCGGTGTTGTGCGGTTATCGGCATTTTCATCTCTGCGTTTTGGAAGTCGGGTAAGTGAGTGTTTTGGTTTCTGAAGTAGTCATATATGTGTGTGTCTGTGTGTGTGTGTGTGTGTGTGTGTGTGTGTGTGTGTGTGTGTGTGTGTGTGTGTGTGTGTGTGTGTGTATACACACACATTCTCCACTTAATCTTTAATACCTAAATCTTTTGAAGACCTTTAAAATCTTTGGGTTGGATTCAGAAAATGTTGCTGTGTCACTCTAAGTGAATTAGATTGACAATCGCCTATGTGCAATGTTTGTGCAGCTCCAAAAGCCCAATTTCACAATGCGGCTAGGGTTAACTGTGCTGTATGTTGAAGACTGTAAAGTGAGACACTATGATAATGTGATAATGAGGCAAAACAAGATGGCAGAGAGGTTCAGAAACATTTAAATTCCACTCATTGGCATTGCCCTTGCTTTTCATTTTAACTTTATTATTATATATAAGTGTTCAGCCAGAGTTTGTTGTGCAGTTATACTAGGGGTTGCCACAGCCATAGTGAATGTGCATCTGGAGGACACTCTTATCATAGCTACTTTGTCTGATGGCGCTCGCCATAATCCACTGAGATGCATGGTCATCCAACTGCTCTTAACATTTCATGCTCTCAATGACACAGTCATAGTGGACTGGTATCAAGTTGACAGGGACACCCTGCAAAAATCTTTGGAATTGAGTCAACCTAATCTGTATCCCCATAGGAGTCATGCAGTATGTATCACAATGGATACAACAGTGTTTGTGGATTTATGTAAAGTATCAAAAGGGAATTTACAGTGACCACTAAGGACACAGTGAGAGTATCTCAACTATCTGTATGGAAAATACTCCCATCAATTTCTCGATGCCATGCTTCAGCATGTGGGTGGACTTATGTGATTGATTCCCAAGTACCCCAGAAGACACAGCCAACATCATGCGGGAGTTCTATGATATATCCTGTTTTCCTGAGGTACTGGGGGCCAAAGAATGTACCCACATTGAAATAAAGACTCCACCTAGTGAACTGGGAAGAAAGTGTATGAAATGCAAAGGGTATCACTCCATCAGCTGTCAGATGATCTGTAATGCACAGGTTATCATCTACAATGTATGTGCAGGCCCATGCTGTTGTTGTGACCTTTACATATGGCACACATGTGATCTGTACCAATGGTTTGTGAGGGGTGCCTTCCCATAGGGTTAGCTTGTTGGTGATGCTGGATATACCCTGGAACCCTGGCTAATAACATCCATCAGAAATCCACATAATCAAACAGACCAGAGGTACAACATTGCACTACTGCAAACCAGAATCATTACAGAATGTGTGTTTGGACTGCTGAAACCATACTTTCACTATCTGGATTGATTCACTGGTGCTCTGCAGTATTATGCTACCACGTGTGCCAAAATACTGACCATACATGCAATGTTACACAATGCTATATTCAGGAAGCAGATGAAACAGGGTGGCCTCCTGCAGGGCTAGCAGTCCCAGCACAACAGGCAGAAGGGGATGATTATGCTAGACGGAGGTGAGCGCAGTATGCCACAACATGAGCAAAGAAGCAGTGTATTGTACATAGCTTAACAACATAACAATACAAGCAGATAGACAATAGTAAAAATGATGCATGCAAAAAAAAAAAAAAAAAAAAAAAAACAAGCTGCGCGTACCCATACACAGGCTCGCCATGCTGTGCATCAGACATAGGTAACTCAAGTAACAAAGGGTGGGGCAATTAAACTCAATTGCACAGGTGAAGAACGGAGCACAGCAATGCATGTCTTTTACAGGGAAGTGTGCGAGTGTTGCTGTGTACATATAAAGAAAAACTGCTGTAAAGGGGAAGTGTTAGGACTGGTATGGGGGTTAATGTTGAGAAGGGCGAGGGTCAGTGCATATGTGTGCTGTGGTGGTGGTGGTGGGATGTATGTGTGTGTCTGTGTGCATGGACACAGCTTCAGCAGTTGGTGCAGCACTGAGGCTTTGACTGCTGGATAGGTGCATGGCATGCATGACAGAAGGATAAACTTCCTGTGCATGCCCCCACCCACAAGGGCTGGCTCTGATAGGAGTTGCACTTGCTCTACCATAACCCTAGCTGAATACTGGTTTACTATGTGATGTAGACTGAGGTATGCTAGGGGAAGTGTCAGCATGATGTTGCCTTCTCCTAGGAGCAAATTTCTCTACAATAGATGCTGCTATGAAAGATCACTGCAGTAGTGGGGTCTTATACAGCCATAGCTAAGGGTTGGGAGGGTGGCTTAATGGCTAAAGTGTTTGCCTTACAAACACAAGGTGCAGGGTTTGAGTCTCACAAGGGATAACTGGCTAGGCTTAAAATGGCTCGCAAGGGCAGTTAGCTTAGTACTAAACTATGAACCTATGAATCTGTAGATGTAAACACATGACTGCTGCCTGTGAGGATGGCCTCTTGCACCCATTAGATGACCCAGAGAAGACACTGCACTGTCCAATATGTGATTCAGTTTATCCAGGGAATAATGTATATGAGGATATGCACTCCCACAGTTAGCATGCACAACCTGGCTCACCCTCCAGGGAATAATGTATATGAGGATATGCACTCCCACAGTTAGCATGCACAACCTGGCTCACCCTCAATTTAATTTGAGTGTTGAAGGAATTTTTATCTGAAGTTATTCTGCTCTTCAGTGGCATTGAAACTGCCCGCCCCTCAGCCTGCCTCTGGGCCCATCTCATTTGCTGACTCAACTGAGTGCAGTGAGATCATATTCTGATTTCAGGCACTCCTACTGTGTACAAAGAGAGCATCTGGGAAATAGAAAAAAAAAAATTAAGCTTATTTCCTGCCTTTCTTGTTAAGTGGTACAGACTATTTGTAGGCTTCTGAGCCCCCAAGCCCTTCTGTGTTTGAGGGAAGCCTTCTAGCTTGTTTTTTTTCTTATAACTAGCCAGTTTTCTAGTTTCAGCACTCAAATCTGTTTCTTTGATCTCAGCACTTGTTCAGAAAAAAAAAAAAAAAAAAAAAAAAAAAAATTTCATCTGCTTTTACTGTACTTGTGTTTTTACCTACTTCTTTTTACTTTTGCATCATCTTAAAATACTCAATTGTATTTATTACTGCTTGGTGTAACTCATTCTAAGACTTTTGGTTTAAACACTTGGGCTTCGGACCAGTTAGTTGTTTTGCACTGAGAGGGTTTGTGGTCTGCACTGTTGTGGCAGAACAGGTAGCTTACATCCTTCTAGGTTGAGAACTGCTGATTGAGGGCTCAGTGTCTGTTATTCTAAAAGTGTATTAATTCTGGTTTAAGCACTTGGGCTTTCAAGCCAGTTATTTTACATTAAGAGGGTTCGTGGTCTGCACTCTTGTGGGAGGAGAGGCTGGACTCTGCCCTTCTGAGCTGGGAATTTCTGGTTAAAGGCTTATAGTGCATGCATATCTGAACTGTTTCTTACTGAAGTTGGTGCCTTGTTTGCTGTGGCATAGACTGGATTCGGGTCTGCTGGATCTAGCTTTGTTTGTGTAACTTGAGCACTAATCCAGACATTCTCTAAAGTATTCAATGGTATTTATTACTGCTTGGTTGTAACTTGATTAAAGTGTAGCTATCATTCAAGTCTTTTGGATTAAGCACTTGTGCTTCAGACCAGTTGTTTTACATTAGGAAGGTTTGTGGCAAGCACTGTGGTGGCAGGACAGGTAGCTTTCATCCTTCTAAGTTGGGAACTGCTGATTGAGAGCCCAGTGTCCAAGTGTATTAGTTCTGGTTTAGGCACTTGGGCTTCAGGCCAGTTATTTTACAGTAAGAAGGTTCGTGGTCTGCACTCTTGTGGGAGAAGAGGCTGGACTCTGCCCTTCTGAGCTGGGAATTTCTGGTTAAAGGTTTATAGTGCCTGAATATTTGAACTGTATCTTACTGAAATTGGTTCACCTTGTTTGCTCTAGCATAGACTAGATCCAGGCCTGCTGAATCTAGCTTTGTTTATATGCTTGTTGTTTGTTTGCTTGTTATTTCCCTGGAAGCTAATTCCACCTAATACGCAACTTCTCAGCGCTTCTGTGGATCACTAGTGATACCTGCATTGCTTACTGTACTTATTTCCTTGTTTCACTTGAAAGAAAGTTACTGTTTGTCGTTTTTGCATTTAGTTACTTGTAACACATTGCACTCAAGTTACCTGGCACTTGCTCACTAAAGCAATTATATAAGTCAGCACTAAAAATTAAAAGCACTACACCCTCACTCCCCACTGGCCCTTGTTTTCAATTAAGGAATTCCCAATATTATTCTAGCATGTCCGAAGGTCAGTTGTCAATCTTCTCTCCGGTCCAGCTGGCGAATCTGGGAATCTTGAGGCAATGTTATAACTGCCTCATGTACACAGACAACCCTCTCCTCCTCCCACATAACACAAATACTTGCGAGAGATGCAGATATTTAACCAAACTGGAGGCTAAGCTCTCTCAACTCAGGACTGGCAAGACCAGACAGGAGGAGAAGGCAACTACACACACCACAAAACCAGCCTCACATAATGCTACCACTCCACTGAATCAAACACATAAACACACAAAGACATACTCGGAGGCTCTGAGTAAAAATTTACCTAAACAGCAGAGGCCTCCAAAGCAGACACCCAAACAACTGCTACCTCAAGACACCCCACAAGCAACACATAAACCACAAAAGCAGTGTGCAAAGCAGTCACAGCCCTTAAGGCCAAATACAACACCAAACATACTTGTCATAGGTGACTCCATAGTCAGACACACTGACGCCCCACTCACCAGGCTGAACAAGGAGAGGGTCACAGTAAGCTGCCTATCGGGCGCTAGAATCCGCCACATAACACAAGCACTGGTCACTCCACGGCAAGTACAAATATGACACAGTCATTGTCCATGCTGGTGTGAACGACCTGAGACGTACCTCCCTGGACTACATGAAAAGAGACATAGAGGAGCTCTCTGATTATGTAGCCCAGGCAGGTATGACCCTAACCCTGAGCAGTATCCTTCCTTCACCAAGAATGATGCCACAATATAGAGACAAGATGATCAGCTTTAACAATTGGCTTAATGTCTGGTGTCATTCAAAGGGGATCCAGTGTCTGTCTGCCTGGGATGACATGCTTGACAAGCCACACTGCTTCAAGGGACGGCTTGCACCTGTCACCCCTGGGATTCCGGATATTGGCTAAGGCTCTTGCCACCCCATAGTGCCTTTTTAGGCAAGGCTCAAATTCTAAACCTACCACCCTAGAAAACAAAAATGGGAAGAAACTGAGGGTAATGCTGCTCAATGCCAGAAGTCTAAATCTCAAAATGCATGCACTCGAGGCCCTTCTCAGTATGGAGAACATCGATGTCTGTGCTGTAACTGAAACCTGGTTCAAGGCTCCTGAGAGCACCCCGGCACTATTAGATTTTACCTCATATCATGCGTTCCAGCCCCAAAACCCGGACCACACCACAAAAGGAGGGGGTGTATCCATATTCATAAAGGATACCCACACCTCCAGGTTGGTGGCAACGCACGAAGCTTCGGAAACCATCCAGGTGCAACTAACCATAGGCAAAACTGCTCTACAAATTGTAGCATGCTACAGGCCACCCTCTCAGACTCAGGAACCCCACACAGCCTTCCTGAAGACACTGGAGGGTATAAATGTATCTCCAAACACCATCATATTGGGTGACTTCAACTACCCGAATATAGACTGGGAACATTACTCAAGCCCTAACTTTCTAGCCCAACGGTTCCTGGAGTTCATAAATTCAAATGCCATGGAACAGCTAGTCACTGTTCCCACGAGAGGAGAAAATATACTAGATCTCATTGTCACAAACATGGGGACAAAATGCTCCACACTGGGAAGTATATCCCTCATTGGTGAGATCTGATCATAAACTAATCTCACTGGAAATCCACATCCCGCCCCCCCCCCAAACAAAAAAAACCATAGTGAAGAACTTCTCTAAAGCAAACTTCACACTACTCAAGACTGGTGTGGTATCCTTCAAGGCCCCAGAGCCAGTGGAAACCACAACCCAAGCTGCGGAAGCCCTTACAAATGCCTTCTATGAACACCTCCAGGACTGCATGGATCAGGCAATCCCAAATAAAACCAAGACTCTTTCCACAAAGGGCAAACGTCCAGTCTGGTGGACCCCAGCCATTAACAAACTTTACAATAAGAGGAGAAAGCTATTACATGATAGAACAAAATCCATAAAAGGGAAGTCACCCCTGATCATTATTAGTAAAAAATACGAGCACTCATAAAATCAACTAAGGCCAATTTTGAGAGAAAAATTGCCATGGATTCAAAGGACAATCATAAGGCCTTTTTCAGCTATGTTAGGAACCTGGGTGGAAACTCCCAGATATGCTCAGAATTAGTCCAAAATGATACAAAAATCACTGAACCCACAGACATTGCCAACATACTGGCAGACAGGTTCAGTGCAAACTTCACCCCCTCTCCCCCCCTAAAGGAGAGATAACTATCACAGCCGAGTGTAGCCTCCCGGACATCTCAAATGCGCAGGTGAAAGCTGCTCTCTCTAAAGCTAAAAACACAGCATCAATGGGACCGGATGGTGTCCCCGGCTGTGTGCTACACGAGCTAAATGAGGAATTAAACCCGCACATAAGGCAGCTGTTTAATCTCAGCCTTACCACAGGATACGTGCCCAAGGAGTGGCGACGGCAACTGTTGTCCCACTCCACAAAGGGCGCCTCACGGACCCTGGTAATTACCGCCCCATAAGCTTAACAAGTCTAGTCTGCAAAGCTATGGAGAGGATCATAATGGAGCTCATAAACAAAGATATAGGGGACTTGCAGACATTGGACCCGACCCAGTTTGGCTTTGTCAAGGGAAGATCATGCCTTTTGAACTTGGTCGACTTCTTCGAAACAGTCACCAAGGCCATTGATGAGGGAAAGGCAGTCCATACAGCCTACCTTGACCTTGCAAAGGCTTTCGACACAATATCCCACTCGGGTATTGTAGAAAAACTTACCAGCTTAAATGTAAACCCATATGTCACAAGATGGGTTGCAAACTGGCTTAAGGACAGAACCCACAGGGTTAGAGTTGCTGGCGCTGTGTCAGACTCTAAGCCGGTCACAAGTGGTGTCCCACAGGGCTTGGTCCTTGGCCCCCTATTGTTTGGCATCTACTTCTCAGAAGTACAGGCCAACATAGGAGGACTTTGGCTGACAAAGTTTGCAGACGACTGCAAACTGGGCGCCATAGTGGAAAGTGCATCAGACACGGATATCCTTCAGAAGGGACTCACGGAAACAGATAGCTGGTGCCAGAGCCATGGCCTGAAGTTAAACGCCAAAAATGTATAGTCATACCCTTCGGGAAAAACAAGGTAACCCCAAGCTACCATATAGGTGGCAATCCACTAAGCACAGAAGAGGTTATCAGGGACCTGGGGACCCAGGTTGACAGTGGCCTTTCTTTTGACACTCACATTGCTAAAGTGGTTAGAAAGACCTTCTACATTGCCCACCTGATCATGAAGGGATTCACATCCAGATCTAGTGAGGTTATTGTTCCCTGTACTCTTCACTTATCAGACCAATGATCGAGTACAATGCCCCATTCGGGATGTATCTCACCCGACATCTGCAGCAATTGGAGAGACCCCAAAAGTTCCTCACCAAAAGGATAAAGGACTCCAAAATCTGTCATATGCTGCCAGATTGAAGAAACTCCAGCTCTATTCAGTCGCATACCGCCTGCTCAGAGGTGACATGTGCCTGACATACAAGGCCATGTCCAACCCGGAATTAATGGACATGCTCCACCTCAAAAATCCAAATCCACCAAAACCACTAGAGCAAGCGACTTAAACCTTAGCACGGATATAAATAGGACGTGCTGGAGGGATAGATTTATCACTCAGAGACTCCCTATGCTGTGGAATAAAATCCCGGTCCATGTGAGGCAGAGCACCTCGCTGACTCTGTTCAAGAGAAATCTAGACCTGTGGATGGGAGATCGAGGTTTACCCTGAATCATCTCTGTGTCACTGCTGGACAGAGGCACAACAAACTAATGGGCACAGTATTTTTTCATATAAGGGGTGGCGTAAGCCACAAAAATTTGGGCTAGGCTTAAAAATGCCTTAGGGCAGATAGCCTAGTATAAACCTATGAACCTATGAACCTCACTACCTCTATTATGGCTGTGGTGGCACTAGCCTGTGCCTCCATGATGGTCCTGTACATATATTGGGTTGCAGCCACTAACTCACTAATCTTGGAGGTGGGAGGTGTATCTCTGGTGAGCACCATTACCAAACCCTTCCCATGTGGATCACCACACCCATTAGTTCTAAGGGCAGATTTAGACATCTGTCTACTGGGGGGTGACCACATTTCCCTGATCTATAGTGTCCCCTTCACCTTGTCCTCTATCAGATGTTTGTGTATCCTGTTTATCTACAGGCAAAGAGACTGTGATCTGTGTCAAGAACATATTCTGCACCTCCTGACTATGCTAGCTCATCCCCACCATCATTATCAGAGAACATATCCACCATCAGACAAGGAGCAGTTCCATAGTGCTGCTGCTAGATAAAGATTCACCTGTGAATACACCAAATGAAAAATTATCCAGTGTAAATATGAACAAGTACCACAACTACATATGCAACTGATACCTTTTATGATAAAAAAATAATACCCCTGGCCATATCTGGAGCAGGCGGTCATGGCTGATGTAGCTCTGAGGTACCTATGTACCATATGTCAGACAGATATAATGAACTTTAGACTGACTAAGAGGTAAGGAAGAGATGTGACTATTGATACTATGAACCTGGACAACATAACTGAACCATATGCATTTGAAACTCTCTGGGTCCAGCCCAACTCTGTTCTACCATTCAGCACCATACAGTGGGACTCTATGGAGGTGTTACTGCCTTTAAGTAGGGCCAAAAACTCCTCCATCTCCATAAGAAGTGAATCAGTTGATGGCCCACCACCTGCTGCCCTATGTTCCTTGTCATGGCTTCCACTAGGGAAGTGGCAACACAGATATCTTTGGTCCTAAGTGGGACCATGTCATAACTATCATCCTGACCACCTAACACATTAACATTGCTGATAATTTCTGCCCTGGCACAGTCATGGCAGGGTTACTTGGTGGCATGGACTGCAAATACTGTCTACCATGGGGATGGAGAGCTTGAAGTACTACCTTATTTTCTGCATCACTGAATTTTGATTTGTGGGTGAATGTTGATGGCCTCAGCACATTGTTGCTTTGTGCCCTGTTTTTTAGTCATAGTCCAGTTAGTATGGAAAACAGTGGAATTAACACCATTGTTCTGGCATGGGCTGTACTAAACATAACACTTGTACTATCTTACTAGGCTATATTAGACTATATCAGATGCTGTAGTAGGTCTGACCGTTACATATCTGTGTCCCATAATTTGTAAGTAAATGTCAGGCATGTATCTGTACCAAGCATATATTCTGCAAAAAAACAAACACTTGACCATTATAACAGCACTACTAAAAGGCTGTGGTTAATGACATATGTGCAAGTCAAACAACACAAGAATAGTACTGAACACTACTCTGAATATGAGCTCTAGGGTGTATCTACCATCAATCTTAATTGTGCAGGCTGCTACATTTAGTACACCTGCAAAGTAATGATGAATACACTTTTGGACAACATATTTAGAGGTACTGCCAAACGGATATCCCTTATTGGCTGCAGATTAAACATCAATTCAAAAGCTAACACTGCAGAAAAGAATGGGTGTGCAAAAAGGAGAATTTACTGAGAGATATCTTGTTGATAAGATAACATTTCTTCAAATGTACCCTTAGCAGGATTAAAACTTGTTACAGAAATTTTCTTCCTTAGAGTAATGAGGGTCTGTGCTTTCTATTGTGTTTTATCATGCAGATTCATACCTCCGGGTGGAATTTTTATGCTAATTCAGGATTTATATCATTATTGTTTCTGAATCAATGAGCACACCTGATAAACATTTTGCAGATTTATACATAATGCCATGCACATGCCTGAGCACTTGCAGCCAGTTCTGTGCATGTGCAGGCAGCTCTTGATTTTAGAGGTGAGCCACTGCCATACCATATTTAACCTTCTACAGATGGGAGTCAATTTAAAGCACATCTTTTCAGCAGCATACACAGGAAAAGAGAACTGACATTTTTCATACCTTAAAGTACCACTGAAACCATAATACACTAGCAATATTTTATGAATTTCCCATCTGTCCCACAAATGAGATGGCCTTACTGCCCTACCTGCACCATCTTCATCAAACAATGCACTGGAGCCTGGTAGTACAGCAGTGTGAGTGGAGGTGACACCTTTGTCACCCATCAGCAGCTGGCAGAGCATGTGAGAGATCTTGTCAACAGAAGGTTGAATGCCTGCATTGTCCACATGAAGACCATGCTCTGGTGATTTCTTGAGTCATATCTCTGCCCAGCACTGTTTCCATTTACTGAGCCAGGACCCAGTAGTGACAGTGCCAAGGGTAATGAGTAATTTCCCACTGGGCTTCATCTGCCATAGATTACATATGCTCTCACCAAATCCTATCCACCAACCTGGTGTTCACCTCCCTTTTTTGTCCATGCTCACCCCTGTTGATTTTACAATCCTCCCCTCACCACTGTCTTCTCTCCGTTTGTCTGATGTCTATTTCACCATTGTGTTCCCCATTCCTCACTGTATCCCCTGTCAGTCACATCTGTCTTTCCCTGCTACCTAACCCACTCCTCTTACTGCACCTCCTTCCCTAGCTTTTCCATCTCTTATAAAAAATGGGCACCTGTCCCACCAAAAAAGGATATGCCTCCCACACATACATCTCAACTGTCCAGATATTTGCAGTATGTCCAGGTGTTTGGCACATTTTTGGTGTGTTCCTCAAAGTGTGTATTTTTTTGTTTGTTTTTGGGTGGTGAATCATAGATGACAGAAGTCAGTACATAATGACATACATCAGAGTTCCTGACTTCATATACTTTAGAAAATATATGAGAATGGAAAACCTGTTACTGAAACCAGTTTCCACATTTATATAAGCAATGCATACAATTTGTCCCTAGTTTTATGTCTTTGTCCAACATTATGTTTGGTTTAGGCAAGAATTCTGCAGTTAAGAAGTTAAGAGGTATGCTACTAGACCACCTCCATTTTGCTCATTCCTTATTTGTTCAGCTTCTGCTGGCTTATTCTTTAAATCTGTGTCCTATACTTCCATTTCCAAACTTTACCTTACGTAATCTGATTAAAAAATAAACACAACCCATACAACTCAAAAATGGCTTCTAAATAGGTCTTACTGTGAGAACCAGGTCGAGATGAGCACCATTGATGCCCATGTACAACTGATGAGAAATGGCACTGCTCATTCTACAGCAGCAATGAAGTCCAGTCAATGTTATGTGCTACATATAATAGTCTTGATTGCCACCGGTCACATAATGGATCTGAGTTCCATTGCAAAGCAGTTAAAATAAAGTAAAGCAGATGCCTTCAATCTGACTGCTTTCATAACTCAGCCAGTTCATTAAATGATTTATAGTGTGTCATTCCAGAGAGTGGAGGGTTCAAATTCCCACAAGGTTGTATTTTTTTATTTTTTTGTTTCCTTCCTTTCTGTAAATATGTAGCATTCATGTGTTATGTGCTTTCCTAACACCTTTAGTGTGAGTGTGTCTGTGGTTCACCTTGTTAATTCATTGTCAGGGCGAATATCACTGAACAAATTAATGGGCGCAAATTCAAGGCCTCTTTATTCCTGCTTTCAGTCTATTCATGTGTAGTAATCACTTATGTGCCTTCCTAACACCTTCCATGTGAGTGTTCTGTGGCTCACCTTGTAAATGTACTGTCTAGTAGAATATCATTGAACAAAGTCAAGAGTTCAAATACCTTTAGGCCAGTCTTTTTTTTTCTTGCTTTCAGTCTGTAAATGTATATATAACATTCACCTGATGTAACGTGCTTCCATGACAGCTTCTGTTTGACTTTTACTATGACTCACCTTGTTAAGGAAGAGTGGGCAGTGTAAGTGGACAGAGCTGTTAGATCACATCTCCTCAGGAATGAATACTTTCATTTTTTACATGACATTCACTTTATAGTATAGGTACACTGATCAAACAATGTTGTCATGACTGGTACAAGTCAGCACATTATGATACTTTACTGTATCCCACTTGTCATGTCTGACTTTCACATATTCTAAGTTCAAGTATTTCGCATTGATATGTGTGAATATTTCATACTGACATGTCTATTGCGCTCTGCATCCCTGCTTTGGTCATAAGCTTCCTTTTCAATTTTCTATTTCTGTTGCCCTACCACCAACTCTACACTCCACACTTGGGCATCCTTACTTCCTTCCTTCCATAGGAAATTTCTTTGCATGTTTATTGTCTTCAGGTACAAGAACAGATCAGTGATATAGCTTTATCAAGTGTGCAGGTAGCCACGCGATGACTAACATACATGCTTGTGCACTGAGAGTGGGTTAGTCTAATATGATATTGTTGCTAGTTCCCACTGCAAATGCAATGAGAAGCTTATCCTCGCACACACACTAGCTTGGCTGCATGATTTGTTAAAGAAGTCTCATGGCGCACTGTACACACATTGTAAATGGTGTTGATGTAGCCACGATCGAAGACACAGTGTTTCTGAATTCCCGGGGTTGTTCACAAACATTAAAATGGATTTCCAGTATACAACTTTTTTGTACAACTGAAAGCTTTTAGACAGAATAAATGCAAACAACACGATTTCAAATAAAGAAAAAAATGTTACATATTTGTATAGCTGAATAAATGGCATAACATTAAAATAACTGAAAATATACTGAAAGGGCTTTGGATTACTTACAGAATAGTTAAATATCCAAAGTATAATTAAGTATATAACAACAAAAACATATAGGAAAGGACTCATAAACCTCTGCTGTGTCATACTACGTGTGTTTGCGTGATAATTGGGGATAAGCAGGGTATGTGTAATTCAGAAAATACTCTTACATAATGTGGCCAGCTGGAAAACAAGGTATGGCAGGGAAATCTGCTAATGATAATAAAAAGAGCCATACTGTATGCTAAGAAAGTAAAAACACACACACGGCAGAATGATTCAGAAAAGTACAAATAATGTTGTGCCTGAGTTAGCAATGAACATGGCCATACACTCACAATCAGCAATTAGCCAGAGGAAAACTTTAAAATATGTTAGGGGTTGCAGCAGCCATTGAAACCTGTATCTACAAGAGACTCTTACAATAGCTGCTGCTGCTGATGGTGTATGACCTTGCCTTTTGAGGTACAGGGTCCTCCGTCCATGCTTAACTTACCTTTTCAAGGCCAGCATGAAACTGACATAATCGAGCACTACAGGATGGACAGCGGCACTACACAACAAGCAGTACAAGTGTCACCCTCACCTGCAGTCTTGTGGAAGTCATGGAGAACTTATCTGAGCAGATACTAAGGTATGTGTGCCTTTACGTATTTTAGGTACTGGGACCTTTCAGTGACCTACTGGGGACACAATGTGGGGGGGGGGGTTCACAAGCTTCTGCCTCCAGAAATGCCTATCAGTTCCTCTATGTCACTCTTCAGTATGTGGGGGGAGGGGAGCATATGTGAGACTTCTATATTACAGCCCATTACCCTGAGGAACTGGGGGCCATAGACTGTACCCCCACTGAAATCAAGGCCCCACCTGGTCAAATGGGAAGAAGGTATGTGAACCACAAAGGGTATCACTCCATTAACTGCCAAATGGTCTGTAATGCACAAGGTATCATCTACAATATGTATGTGTGTGTGTGTGTGTGTGTGTGTGTGTCTGTGTCTGTGTGTGTTTAGGCCATCCAAGCTGTTTCCACGACTCACACATATTTGGTATATCTGTGACTTTCCACAGAGACATCTAGTAGGGGATGCTAGATATGCCCTAGAACCTTGGCTCATGACACCAATGGGAAACCCAGAAAACCCCAAAAAGCAAGGCTACAACCATTCCCTTTCACAGACTAGAAACATCATTGGGCTGATGAAGTCATGGTTCCACTCATAGCCCTCAATCTCTTACTGTAAGAAATCGGGACAAAACATAAAACAATGAGGAAACAAAGGCCCAAAAATAGGGGCAGATTTTAAATACTGCTCTTATAAACTTAGAAAGTAGCTAGAATAACAGGATTTATGTTATCATGCATTTTCTGAAGGACATGAAGTGTGAAACTCAAATATATGTCATTATTTACTGACTTCAGTCCTCTGTGATTTGCCAGAAAACCACAAATTTTATGAGGAATATAAAATATGAGGCAAAAATCTAGACAGATGACAGGTATGGTTCTACTGCCTAGACACATCTGGAGTTGACTTATAGTGTGATCCTGCTCCATATGTAAAAATCATAACTGTTTGTGTCATTCTACAAAATTAATACTGAGGTAGCACCGACAACAGAAGTGGCAGTGCCCTGGTACCACAGCTCCTGGCACCACAGGCAGCTTCAGGTGACATAGATGAGGAGTCAGAGAAGCCACCAGCAGAGGTTACCAGGTAACAGAGAGGTAGGCGCAATATGCTATGGCATTAGCTAAAAGGAAGACAGCTGCACAGTCTTGAAACATAAGTTATATATGAGCCCAGCAGATATAAACAGTAACAATGATGCATAGAAACAATCCAGACAGTGTTTAGCCATGCACTGCCTGGTCACTCTGTGCTTCAGACGTAGGCAGCCCAAGTCAGACACTCTTCCATAGATCAGGAAGCTCCTGTCATCATTTGCATAGGTGGAAGAGGAAATTTTACTGTGCAGTACTTAAACATATTAAACAGACAGTAAAAATTATGAAGCGTACACAGGAAAACCCACATTTGCTACCTATTCAGTCCCTGGCCACTCAGTGTATCAGACATAGGTAGCTATATGTGCAAAGGGCAGGGCACAGTTACCATCATCTGCACAGGTGGGGGGTACAGAAGCAGACGTGTTTCACAGGGAAGTAAGTGAGTGTGAGAGCTGAGGTGTAACAGAATGAGAAGTTATGTACTTACCATAACGTTCCATGTTAGTTGTCTTCTTCTTGCCTTCTTTCTTGTGGGATGGGTTCGGAGCCGAATCGCGGCTCCAACTCGGCCTATTACTAAAGCTCGAGAGCTATTTTTACCGGCTCGAGGCTATCCTATGTCCCATAATGCTAGGCGTGATATACCCAGATCTCATTTGTTATCTAACACTATGGACATACATGTCCCCACCATGACAGAGAAATTAGAAGTTATGTACCTACCATAACGTTCCATGTTAGTTGTCTTCTCTCGCCTTCTTTCTTGCTGGATGGGTTCGGAGCCGATCCTCGGCTCCGACTCGGCACTTGCTAAGCTTGAGAACTCCTTTTACCAGCTTGAGGCAACCCTATATCCCATGATGCAAGGCGACTACCTCAGATCTCGTTTGGTAGCTATAATACCCTGCTAAATAATACTATTCCCAAAGGAAGAGCAAAGACTAACCTAGAAGAACTAGGCAAAAAAGTTCTTAAGATAGACTCTTTCTACTGAAGACTCAGGAGAGTGAAACCTGAGAAAGAGAAGCCCTTCAAGATCTGTCCAGGCCAGGGGGCAGGAGGGAGGGACGCAAGAAAGAAGGCGAGAAGACAACTAACATGGAACGTTATGGTAGGTACATAACTTCTAAATGTTAAGTTGTCAATCTCGCCTTCATTCTTGCTGGATGGGACCGCGTCCCTAGCACCTGTATCCCGGGTGGCTCAATGGAACAGACTCTTGAGTACTGTGGAACCAAAACTGGCTCTGTCCCTGGAGGCCAAATCTAATTTGTAATGAGAGACAAAGGTATGAGGAGTGGCCCAAGTAGCTGCTGCACAAATGGTATCAATGGGTAGCCTATCCTGAAAAGCTGTAGATGTGGACAGGCTCCGGGTAGAATGTGCTTTTGGTTTTGAGGGTAGTTGCTTGCCTCTGAGCGAATACACATAAGAAATGGTAGAAGACAACCATCTGGATAAGGTCACTTTCGACACTGGGAGACCTTTCCTGTTTCCTGCATAGGAAACAAATAATTGATCAGATTTCCTGAATTGTTTAGTTCTATGCAAATAATATCTGAGGTGACGATGGACATCCAAAAAATGAAGTTTTTGTTCAGCTCTGTCGGAATAATTAGGGAAAAAAACTGGTAGATCGATGGATTGATTAATATTAGTCTGAGAAACAACTTTGGGCAGAAAAGATGGATTAGTTCTCAAGGATACCCTGTCCTTGTGAAAAACTAAGTATGGGGAACGGATGCGGAGAGCTTGAAGTTCAGATACCCTCCTTGCTGAAGTGACAGCCACTAAGAATATTGTTTTCCAGGTCAGCAACTTTAAGGAGCATGAAGCAGACGGTTCAAAGGGGGGTAAAATCAAGGATGCTAACATCAAATTCAGATCCCATTGTGGAGGAGGATGTTTTACTGGAGGCTTTAGGAGAAAAACACCTCTCAGAAAAGCTTTGCATAGTCCATGCGACATTATGTTATGATCTTGCAAGCCAACATGATATTTAGAAATTGCTGCCAGTTGAACTCTAACTGTCGATGAAGAAGATCCTGACTGAAAAACTTCAGCCAGAAAATCTAAAATTGAATGCACCGGTGCAGTAAAAGGATCAATGCTCCTGGAGTTTGCCCATAGGGAAAAACGTCGCCACTTGCTAGCATAAACTGTTCTGGTGGACGACTTTAAGGAAGCTATTAAGATATCTCTGACAGGATCAGAGATCATAGGAAGCCTGGCTAGGGAAGGAAGTGGAGCAACCAAGCAGTGAGGTTGAGAGAATGAATGGCCCGGTGCTGTTGACCCGTTTGGTGGATCAGAAGATCCGGAACTGGGTCCAGATGCCAAGGCTGCACCAGGAGATGATGATGTAGGGACGGAAACCAAATTTGTGTGGCCAGTAAGGGGCAATGAGAATCAACTTGGCTCTCAAAACGGTAGCTTTCTGAATGATCTGTGGAATTAAGGGGAATGGGGGAAAGGCGTACAGAAGTCCCCGGGGCCAATCCTGGGTTAGAGAGTCTCTCAGGGGATGGCCTGGTAGGGGAAAGAGGGTGAAGAAGTCCAGGCATTTGCTGTTTTGGGGTGTAGCAAAAAGGTCACAACAAGGGGTGCCCCACTTCTGAAAAATCTCGTCCACTACCGATTGTTTGAGAGACCACTCGTGAGGCATGAGAATAGCTCTGCTCAGTCTGTCCGCTAAGAGGTTGGATCTCTGCCGGGGATGTGCGTTGCTATCAGAAACCGATGAGAGGAGATTGCCCATTGCCAAAGTCTGAGAGCTTCTCGACATAAAGGATAGGACCTGGTTCCGCCCTGTTTGTTGATGTACCAGACTACAGACATGTTGTCCGTTTGAACTGCAATAGTCCCCGAGGGAAGAAAGTTGTTGAGGGCTTGCAACGTTAAAAGCACCGCTCTTATCTCCAGGACATTTATGTGCAGATGGTATTCTGTGGGTTGCCAAGTCCCGTGGACCATCCTGCCCTGATAATGCCCCCCCACCCGATCAGAGAGGCATCCGAAGTGACTGTGGCAACCGGAGTTGGGGGAACAAATGGTCGGCCCTGATGGAGCAGAGGGGAAGATATCCACCAGGTTAGATGAGTCTTGCACGATTGTGTAACCAAAATTTCGTGCCTCATGGGTAGGTTCTGGAACGACCACTGAGTGAATAACATCCACTGCAGAAGACGCATGTGGAAACGAGCTAATGGTAGAAGTACAATGGCCGCAGCCATAAGACCTAGAACCTTCAGAACCAATCTGGCTCTGACTTTGTTGCTCAGTAATATGATCCAAATGTATTTTTGGATGTCCAGAATTCTCTGATCTGTTAGTCTGGCTAACATACTGACGGTGTTTAGTTCTGCACCTATAAAGGTGATAGATTGGCAAGGCAGCAGAGAAGATTTTTCGAAATTCACTGAGATTCCCAACTTTTTGCAAATCTGCAGAGTGTAGTCTCTGCTTTGAAGAAGCTGATGCTTGGTGGTGGCGGAGAGGAGCCAGTCGTCCAAATAAGGAAACACCTGGAATCCTTGACGTCTCAGATGAGCCGTAACCACTGCCATGCATTTGGTAAACACTCTGGGGGCTGAAGTGAGGCCAAAGGGCAGGGCTCTGAATTGATAATGACTGGTCCCTAGCCGAAAGCGGAGAAACCTCCTGGAGCGTCTGTGTATCTTTATGTGATAGTACGCATCCTGAAGGTCTATCGAACACATCCAGTTGTCCTTGCCCAAAAAGGGCAGAATGGACTGAAGCGTGACCATCCGGAATCTTGCCTTTTTGACAAATCTGTTTAGATTGCTCAGGTCTAAAATTGGTCTCCAATCTCCCATCCTTTTGGGGACCAAAACGAATCTTGAGTAGATGCCGGATCCTACTTGGTCTGCTGGAACAGTTTGGACGGCTCTTTTTTCTAGGAGCTTTGAGACCTCCTGTTTTGCCAAACCCCTTTGACCGGGTGAGATGTCTGGAAGGGATTGGTGAGGTACGGGATACCTTTCGAAGGGGATTTTGTAACCCTCGGATATGATCGACTGTACCCACATGTCTTGTGAGAGGGAACGCCAGGCTACTGGGTACAGTGATATCCTTCCCCTGACTGCCTCCAAGGGTGGACAGTCGGGCAACACCTCAGGGATGCTGAAAGGGTTTGTCAGGAAGAGGCTCCCTGCTACCCTGATTCTGGGGACCCCCCCTGCCTCTAGGGTGGCGTCTATTATTGTTACCCCCTCTGCCTCTGGGGGTAAACTGACCACGGGTGTCCGGCGTAACTCCTTGGGCTTTACGGAACCACATCTTTCCTCCTTTCTGACCTTTGGGATAGGGTCTTGAAGGAGTGGAAAAATGGACTCCTACGGCAGAAAGGGTTTTGCCATCTTGTTCACACCTGGTCAAGGTTTCCTTCACCTGAGGTCCGAACAAAGCCGAACCGTCAAAGGGGGTATTGGTGAAGGACGCCTTAAAGGGGTCCGTGAAATTACAAAGCCGCATCCAGGCCTGACGCCTAAGTGCCACTCCTGTGCCTGCGGCTCCGCTCGCTCCATCGGCCGCATAGGATATGAGCCGCATGGAGGAGTTGGTTAAAGAATTTAGGATTGCTAGCTGTGAGGCAATCTTGTCTTGAGCCCCAGCAGCTGAAGGATCCTGAACCACTTCACCTAGTTCCTTGAGAATATCTCTCTGAAGTCTGGTGAAATGACAAAGGTAGTTCAGCGAACGCATAGCAAAGGTCGCTGAAGAAAACATCCACTTGCCATACCTATCCATGGTCCTAGAGTCTTTGTTAGGAGGATGGACAGGCACGGAAGGATCCGCAAGTTCCTTCTTGGTGGCCGCCGCCACCATCATAGCATCCACAGAGATGCCCTTAGAAAGAAACTGCTTGTCTGAAGGGGCCGTAATAAATTTGGATGGCCTCCTGGGGACAGGTTCCACAGAATCCGGGGCTGCCCATGCCTTCCGAGCCACTACCTGCATGAGTGGGTCGAAGGGCGGAGACACCCAGGAGGTGGAGGGTCGGGATCCAAAAGCCTCCAGGTATACCGACTCATCCTCGGAGGGGTCAATGGAAGGCCAGTTCCCCCTCTGTTTGAGGAGTTCCAGGATGTCTGAAAAGGAGACATCCTCAGAGGGGGACCGGGGGGAACCCTCCGACTCATCTAAGTCGGTATCTGATGTTGTAGACTCAGGGGAGTCTGTGTGTTTCCTCTTACACGTCCTCTTGCGCGGGGGTTCTCCTGCGGGATCAGGAAAAACCTCAGAAGAGGAAGTTATTCCCAATGGGGAAACCTGGGGCGATGGATCCCTGGGCCTGGGAGCAAGAGGCTAGCAAGAGACATCAACAGGCACCGAAGAGGGAGGAGCTAAAGGAATGGACCGTTGACCTGGCTCAGGTGCCAGGACACTCCTCATCACCTCAAAGGCTCCTCTCCCAGGGAGACCAGAATACTCCTGTTCCGAAGAGACAGGAATTACCGGCTCCACTGAGACAGAAGGCTCCGAGGCCGATGTCGGTGCCGAGCTCACCAAAGCCGAAGCCCCGAGAGGGAGAGCGGGGTCAGACAAGGGTCCGATGCCACTAGCCCCCTCGGAGCCGACAAGGGAAACTCGACGACTGGATCCCTCCAAGGAAGGTCTCATGGAGGAGATCGGAGCCGAAGACGATGGAGCCGAAAGGGGATGTATCGGCTCCGGCGCCGACACGGTCACTGTCCCGAAAAGCTCCGGCTCCGAACTCTGGAGGAGAGTCGGAGGAGGAAGTTCAAGGGGAAGAGCAATAGCCGAAGTCTGTTGAGACGGGCTATGGAGCATTTGGGCTAGTGCCTGTGACTTCAACAGCCTGCTTACCACCCTCTCTAAATCGTGGTCTGACAGCCTGGAAGATCTCGAAGATCGGCTCCGATGACTCCGTTCCGATAAAAGAGGAGACCTCGGAGCCGAGCGAATCGACTCCAGAGAAGGGGACCGAGATCTCCTCTTGGACAAAACCATCGGAGCCGACGTCCTCTCGGTTCCAGATGGAGCCGAAGACTTTTCGGCTCCGATACTGGATAACACCTCGGCACCAGCCGGTGCTGACAAGGCAACTGGAGACTGTGTGTCGGAGCCGTAAGGAACCGACACTACCATCTCAGTGGAAGAAAGATCGGCTCCAGCCAGAGCCGATCTCGACTCAGAAGGAGTCGGAGCCACCGGGGAAGGCTTAACAGCTGTAGCCTGAACCTTAGGTGGCTTGGAAGGTTTACCTGACCCAGTCTTTGTCGGTGAACCTTCTGGCTTTAATAAGCCATGGAGGATCAATTTGTTCCTCCTCTCCTGCAGGACTCTCTGGCTAAAAGAGTGGCATATAGCACAGGAGTCCTGCAGGTGTAAAGGCCCCAGGCAGTACACACAAGAAGTGTGACCGTCTGTCAGAGACATCTTCTGACAGCACGAGTCACACTTCTTGAAGCCTGAGACCTTTCCTTCCCTAGACATAGTCTAAGAAAAAAACAATAAAACACACACTCAACAATTCACACAATTAACCCCAAAACACACACAAACTGACAGGGATTAAAGAACTGGGAGGCTTAGGCCTAACTGAGAAATATAACTTTTACCCAAAAGGAGGAATATAGGGTGGGCACTAGTATAGTTATACACACTATAAAATAAACTAACAAAAAATATGAAAAAGGGAGGGAAAACCCTTGAAAAATCTGTTGAATTAGAAAACTCACCTGAGCTGGCAAAAAAGAGACCTCTTCGCGAAGCGGCAAACGAGATCTGAGGTAGTCTCGCCTTGCATCATGGGATACAGGGTTGCCTCGAGCTGGTAAAAGGAGTTCTCAAGCTTAGCAAGTGCTGAGTCGGAGCCGAGGATCGGCTCCGAACCCATCCAGCAAGAATGAAGGTGAGATTGACAACACAAATCTCTTATAAGGGTTACCAAGAAAGGGAAAAGAGGTAGCTAAGGAGATAACTCTCATGATAACACATCTCAGAAGATACTCTCGGTCTTGCCAGGCTAGGGGGATGGAGGGTGGGACGCAAGAAAGAAGGTGAGAAGAAGACAACTAACGTGGAACGTTATGGCAAGTACATAACTTCTCAATGTTAAGTTGTCAATCTCGCCTTCATGCTTGCTGGATGGGACAGCGTCCCTAGCACCTTAGTCCTGGGTGGCTCAATGGAACAAACTCTTGCGTGCAGTGGAACCAAAATCAGCCCTACTTCTAGAGGTCATGTCCACCTTGTAATGAGAAATGAAGGTATGAGGAGAGGCCCATGTGGCCGCTGCACAAATGGAATCCATTGGCAATCTTGCCTGAAAGGCTACTGAAGAAGCTAATGCTCTGGTTGAATGAGCTCTGGGCTTAATAGGGAGCTCTTTATGCCTCAATTGGTAAATCAACATGATAACAGAGGTCAACCACCTGGACAAGGTTACTTTGGAAACTGGCAGGCCTTGTTTCCCTTCCACGTAAGACAGGAAGAGCTGTTACGATTTCCTCGTCTGTTTGGTTCTATCCAGGTAGAAGTGTAATTGACGGTGAACGTCTAGACAATGTAACTTCCGTTCAGACCTATTGGTATAAAGTGGGAAGAAAACAGGAAGTTCGATGGCCTGATTCAGATTTTTTTCAGAGAGTACTTTGGGTAAAAAGGACGGATTAGTCCTAAGTGACACTATCTTTGTGAAAAACAAGGTAAGGAGGGCGAACACAAAGGGCTTGAAGTTCCGATACCCTTTTCGCTGAAGTGATGGCTACTAAAAACAGAGTTTTCCAAGAGAGCAACTTTAATGAACAGGAAGCCGCAGGCTCAAAGGGAGGGAGAATTAAAGACGACAGCACCAAATTTAGGTCCCATGGTGGGGGAGGATCTTTTACCGGGGGCCTAAGTAAGAGGGTTCCTTTTAGAAAGGCTTTACAAAGTTTGTGTGACATAATGCTGGTCTCTGACAATCCAACATGAAAATTCGCAATAGCTGCCAACTGAACTCTGATGGTGGCTGAAGAAGATCCCATTTGAAAAAGTTCTGCCAAAAACTCTAAGACTGTATGGACAGGGGCTGTAAAAGGGTCAACTTGTTTCTCCCCTGCCCAAACAGAGAAACGCTTCCATTTGCTAGCATAAGTCTTTCTGGTAGTAGACTTGTGAAAAGCGAGGATGATGTCATGAACTGAATGAGAGATTGAGGGAAGCCTGGCTAGGGTTGGAAGTGGAGCAACCAAGCTGTGAGGTTGAGAGATTGGAGAGATTGATGCAGCCCGCCCGATTGATGTGTCAGAAGATCTGGCGCTGGGTCCAAAAGCCAGAGTTGATCTAGTAGATGACATTGCTGGAACGGAAACCAAATTTGTTGAGGCCAGTAAGGGGCAACAAGGATCATTCTGGATCTCAAAACAGTTGCTTAAGGGAAAGGGGGAAAAGCATACAGAAGACCCCGGGGCCAATCGTGGACTAGAGCGTCTCTGGGGGGAAGACCTGGGAGAGGGAAGAGGGTGAAGAAGTCTGGGCACTTGCTGTTTTGAGGGGTTGTAAAAAGATCGCAGCAAGGCTGACCCCACCTCCTGAAGATTTTTTCCGCTACTAGCTGGTTGAGAGACCACTCGTGGGGCATGAGAATGGCTCTGCTCAGCCTGTCCGCTATGACATTGGACTTCCCGGGGTACGCGTTGCTACCAGAAACCATTGAGAAGAGATCGCCCACTGCCACAGTCTGAGTGCTTTTCGACATAGGGGGTAGGACCTGATTCCGCCCTGCTTGTTGATGTACCACACTACAGACATATTGTCTGTCTGAATTGCAATAGTCCCGGTGGGTAGAGAGTCTTGAAGGGCCTGCAACGCTAAAAGTACCGCTCTCATTTCCAAGACATTTATGTGCAGGTGGCCTTCGAAAGGCTGCCATGTGCCCTGGACTGTCCTGCCCTGAAAATGCCCCCCCCCCACCCGATCAGGGAGGCATCCGTTGTCACAGTAGCCAAAGGAAGAGGAAGGACAAAGGGTCTGCCCTGAAGAACCTGAGGGGAGACCATCCACCACGAAAGGTGCCTTTTGCATGACTGAGTGATTAGAATGCTGTGTGACATTGGAAGCTGTTGAAAGGACCACTGGGAAAACAGCATCCATTTCAGGATCTGCATGTGAAAGCGAGCTAGGGGGAGTAATGTGATAGCTGTTGCCATGAGACCTAGGGTTTTTAGTACAAATCTGGCCTGGACTCTGCTCTCTTGTAGTAGGATTTGAACATGATTGTGAATGTCTGAAATCCTTTGTACAGGCAGTTTTGCTGACAGTTCCACAGTGTTTAAAATGGTGCCTATGAAGGTAATAGATTGACAAGGCGACAAGGCAGACTTTTCGGAGTTTATAGAGATACCTAGCTCGTTGCAAATTTGGAGGGTATAATCTCTGGAATGGAGTAGCTGATGCTTGGTGGTGGCAGTAAGGAGCCAGTTGTCTAAGTATGGAAACACCTGGAATCCTTTTCGTCTCAGGTGAGCCGCAACCAATGCCATGCATTTGGTAAACACCCTGGAGGCTGTGGTAAGGCCAAAGGGCAGGGCTCTGAATTGGTAGTGACTGGCTCCCAGCTGGAAGCGGAGAAACCTCCTGGAGCACCTGTTCATTTTGATATGATAGTACGCATCCTGAAGGTCTATAGAGCGCATCCAATTGTCCTGACCCAGGAAGGGTAGAATGGACTGAAGTGTGACCATCCGGAATTTCGTTCTTTGAACAGACTTGTTCAGCCTGCTGAGATCCAAAATAGGTCTCCAGACCCTTGTCTTTTTTGGTACCAAAAAGAACTTGGAGTAGACTCCGGATCCTTGCTGGTCTGCTGGGACTGGCTGGATGGCTCTTTTTTCTAGCAGCTTTGAAATTTCTAGTGCTGCTTGATCCCTCAGACCGGGTGGAACATCTGGAAGGAGCCCTTTTGGTGGTTGTGGGGTATGAATAAAGGGAATTTTGTAACCCTCGGATATAATCGTCCGTACCCAATTGTCTTGCGTGAAGGAATGCCAGGCTTCTGGGTACAGTGATAGTCTTCCCCCGACTGCCTCCGAAGGTGGACAGTCGGGCAGCTCCTCAGCGGTGCTGGAAGGGTTTGTCAGAGAAGGATTCTCTGCTACCCTGATGCTGCAGAGCCCCTCCTGCCCCTCGGGCGGCATCTATTATTGTTCCCTCCTCTGCCTCTGGAGGGAAGCTCACCACGTGCGTCAAGCAGTACTCCCTGAGGTTTGTGGAACCACATTTTCCCACCTTTCTGACCCTTAGGGTATGGTCTAGAAGGGGTAGAAAAACGGACTCCTACGGCAGAGAGAGTCTTCCTTCCTGCTCGCACCTGGTCAATGTATCCTTCACTTGAGGTCCAAACAAGGGAGAACCATCAAAGGGGGTGTTAGTGAAGGATGCCTTGAAGGGGTCAGCAAAATTGCAAAGCCGCATCCAGGCGTGTCTCCTTAGAGCAATGCCCGTGCCTGCAGCCCTACTCGCTCCATCGGCTGCATAGGAAATGAGCTGCATGGAGGAGTTGACAATAGAGTTTAGGATCCCCAGCTGGGAGTTGATCTTTTTCTGAGACCCTGCAGCTGATGGGTCCTGTAAGGTATCACTCAGTTCCTTGAGAAGGTCTCTCTGGAGACGGGTGAAATGGCACAAATAATTCAGCGACCGCATAGCAAAGGTCACTGAGGAAAACATCCACTTACCATACCTGTCCATAGTCCTAGATTCCTTATTAGGAGGATAGACAGGTACTGAAGGGTCAGCCAACTCCTTTTTAGTGGTCGCTGCCACCACCATGGCATCAACAGGGACACCCTTAGTTAGAAACTGCTTGTCAGAAGGGGCTGTAATAAATTTTGTAGGCCTCCGGGGAGTTGGTTCCATAGTATCCGGAGCCATGCACGCCTTTTGAGCCACCACATCCATGAGTGGGTCGAAAGGCGGAGACACCCAGGAGGTGGAAGGGCAAGAACCGAACGCATCCAGGTACACCGACTCGTCCTCAGAAGGGTTAAGGGCAGACCAGTTTCCCCTCTGCTTAAGAATCTCCAGGATGTCAGAAAATGAGACATCCTCAGAGGGGGACCTTGGGGACCCTTCTGAGTCATCCAAGTCAGTGTCCGATGTGATTGACTCAGGGGAGTCTATATGCTTCCTCTTGCATTTTCTCTTTCGAGGGGGGCTCCCCTGAAGGATCAGGGGAGGCCTCGGAAGAGGAGGATACACCCAATGGGGCTACCTGTAGCGTCGGTTCTCCACGCTTGGGATCGGAAGAGCGGATAGATACTGAAGCAGGCACCATAGAGGGAGGAGCCGAAGGAGCCGACCGTGGGGCAGGCACAGGGGCCAGCACACTCCTCATGACCTCAAAGGCACCCCATCAGGCAGGGAAGGGGGTCCCCGCTCCGAAGAGACAAGGACTCCTCCCGGCACCGAGAGGGATGGCTCCGAGGCTGATGTCGGGGCCAAACACACCTGCGCTGAAGCTCCGAGAGGGAGAACGGGGTCGGACAAGGGTCCAATGCCAGTCGCCCCCCCAGAACCGACGAGAGAGTCCCGGCACCCGGATCCCTCCAAGGATGGAACCAAGGAAGAGATCGGAGCCGACGAGGGAGCCGAAAGGAGTGGTATCGGCTCCGATGTTCCGATGGTCCCGACCCCTACGATCTCCAGCTCCGAACTCAAAGGAAGAGTCGGAGGAGGAATCGAAGAGAGAGTAGTGATAGCCACTGCCTGATGAGGAGGGCTATGCAACATTTGGGTCAGTGCCTGCGACTTAAGTAGTCTGCTAACCACCCTCTCGAGGTCATGGTCCGACAGCCTGGAAGACCGAGATGAATGGGACCTGTGACTCCGCTCCGATAACAAGGGAGACTTCGGAGCCGAATGGACAGATTCCAGGGAAGGAGACCTGGAACGCTTTCTGGTCGAAGACGGCTCCGACAGCAAAGTCGGAGCCGACTGAGGCCTCGAATCATCGGTTCCGGTTGGAACCGATGCAGTGGTAGTAGTAGCACCGCTCGGCAACGGCTCCGAACATGAAGCTGACGGTTTGGCGGACTTGGAAGTTTTACCCGATGAAGGCTTAGCCAGGGAACCTTCAGGCTTTAACAAGCCTCTCAAAATAAGTTTGTTTCCGTGTTCCTGCAGGACTCTTGGACTGAACGCATGGCAGACAGAACAAGAGTCCTGCAGGTGCAGAGGGCCCAAGCAATATACACAAGAAGTTTGACCGTCTGTCAGAGACATCTTCTGACAGCACGAGTCACATGTCTTGACGCCAGAGACCTTGGTGTCTTTTGACATCCTGAAACAAGGATGATGGGCAGAAAAAGATAACTCTGGGAGGTCTAGTCACAATCAGTCAACAGACACACACGCAAAAAGGTTGTAACAGGCCAAGAAATAAACAAAAAAAAACCCGCACTTTTTAATACAATTTAACTAGGCACACGCATACATCTACAGAAAAAAAACAAAGGGATTTACTACTACAGAAAAGTATGGAAGAAGTTTGGCCAAAGGCCTAACTATTCAGTGAGGGGAAAACTTTATAAAAAACTGCCTAAGAGGGAATTATAAACAGGGATCTATAGGGTAGTAACTATAAAAAACTATCGCTAAGATTATAACCCAAAAAGCTGACTAAATACAAGAAAAATATTAATACAACCTGGAGCCGGCAAAAAGATGCAACCTCGTAGCTGAAGCGGCATACGAGATCTGGGTATATCATGCCTAGCATTATGGGACATAGGATAGCCTCGAGCCGGTAAAAATAGCTCTCAAGCTTTAGTAATAGGCTGAGTCAGAGCCGAGGTTTGGCTCCAAACCCATCCAGCAAGAATGAAGGCGAGATTGACAACTTTACATTGACTATGTGCACTTACGGCTAGTGTCCAGGTTTGGGGTATGTGGCGAATGCGTGAAAGTCCTTGGTGAACTGTGTGTGTAAAGTGTCATGGGCAATGTGGGTTAGTGTGCGAGTCTGTAGGGACACAGTCTCAGCATGAGTATCAGCACTATACTCTAGTATACTGGACATGTCTGAGCCAGGCTTGGAAGACAATCTAGTTTTTGTGCATGCCACCACCCATGAGAACTGCATCTACCAGGAGTTTCACTGGCTGTACAGCAACCCTGGCTAGAAATCAAGTGTGCTACCTGAATGTGAATGGTGTCTGTTGAATGAGGTGTCAGCACGACCATGACCACATCCATGGTTACATGGAACACCTCCTGGGTATATACACATCCACAACCAATGTAGCAGTGGAAGTGTTACCAATAGGAACCTGGCACATCCACTGCCATGTCAGCTAATATCTGAAGATGTACCAGATGACCAGCTTCATGGATGTTACAGCTCTCTTGACAGATAATCTAGAGCAGATACTGCTAGGTTCAGTGTGACATTCATCCTATACAATGAGTCACAACCATTGTCCATGCAGTCCTGTAAGTCAGGGGAGGCCTCGGAAGAGGAGGATACACCCAATGGGCCTGCAGTAGTCTCATAACCTCTTTTGAGTTCCTGGTGGAACTCACCTGTGCCTCCATGATGGCCTTACACATATGTTAGGTGGCAGCTAATGATAGACCAACCTTAGGGAGAGGGCGGCAACCATACCTCTTGTGAGAACCTCTACTGAACCCATATGTGGCACCTCCTGCCCATGATGACTAGAAACAGATTTGGACATGTCTGCACTTGGTGTTACTGCACCCTCTTGACCTACAGTGTCTCCATCAACCTGTCCACTCTCGGATGGTTCTGTGTCATGGGTATGCTTTGGCAGACAAACTGTGTCCATAGTCTGAGGAGGGAATGTGGGGGGATCACACTCCCTGTGTCCGACATACCCTCTGTAGCCCCAGAATGAGCCTGTTCATCTCTGTCATCATCATCAGAGACTAAGGATCCCCGAACATCAGACTGGGAAAGTTCAACAGCACTGGTGCCAGATAATGCTTCACCTGTGAATACATCAATGAAAAAAATAACTAACTAAAATTCCCAGTGTAAGTATGCCCAGACACCATAATTACACATGCAAGTTCTATAATTTCAGTTTATAATAAAAATAACTACTACATGGTCATACCTTGTGCAGGTGGGTGATAGCACCTCAGTATCAGATGTACCTATACACAATAGGTGAGAAAGGTATTATAAGTATGTATGTGACTAACAACTGCAAATGGGGCACTTAGTAAAGGTAGAAATACGTATGTGGGACATAGCTTGCTGAAATCCTCTGAGGTCTCTCCATCTCTGCCCAACATCCAGTACCACACTGTGAAACTCTGAGGAGGTGTCAGTATCTCTGAGTGACACCAGAACTCCGCATCTTGCTGAGTACAGTAAATGACCCACCATCTGTAGCCCTCCACTCTCTTGCCACAGCCTCTATTAAGACAATGTCTCAGTGTATCATATCACTGGCCCTATGTCAGACCATTTCATAATTACATCCATGATCACTGACAGCATTTACATTATTGACCACCTGCTGCCACACATGGTTACAGAAGGGCTTGGTGGAGGCTTGCACTGCAATGAGCAGTCCAACACAGAGATGGAGGAACTGTAGAATCACCTCATTCTCAGTCTCTGAAAAATGAGGTTTGAATGTGGATGTACCAATAGCAGTCTTTGTCTTAGGCATATCCCTGCTGTTATGGAATTAAAATGCATATCAATCAAAAGCCACATTCCTGCTCTGTTAGTACACAAAATATACATAAAAGGTACCAAATATTAGCAGGACTAAAACATTTAATAAATTATATCAATAAAGACAATGAAACAGTAAGCACTTTTGTCTCTAGGACATACTAGTCAATACTTCTTCAGACTATTAACATAAAACACAGCAAAGCTTCCATTTTAAACAAAGTAGTGTTACTAATAGCATCAATAAAAATATGTAAATTCAATTAACTGATGCCCTTCAACTTAAGAATACATTAAAATTCTCAGCATCATTAAGCCCTGGTTTTACAAAAGCATTCTATTTAATAATGCATTTAAATTCTTGAATTTCCAAGGTATTCTCACAATGACCATAACCTCACTCTTCATTCTGATAATCTATAACAGAAAAACAAAAACTTCTTAAATTCAAAACACACCTGAGAATGCCTAAATAAAGCATTCAAAGTATCAGCTTTGGAAGTAGCATAACTGTGTTCATGAATCCTAACTTGAAGGGCATTTGTAGTTTTCCCAACATAAAAAATATTCATCCCCACTGCACTTAGTGAGATAACAACATAATTAGAATTACAACTGAAGCATCCTAGAGATCCCAATTATCTGTCTACAGTAGAAGTATAACAGGAGGGTCCATGTGCAGCCTATCTGCATTGTGTGCAGCTTCTGAATTTAAAACGGCCTCTCCTGTTACCATGTCCATTATTAAAGGCTTCTTCATACTGCTCAGATATGTTCTTTATATTTCTATCTTTCCAGTCTCAGCTGTGTATTCATGTGAATTTTATATCCTCAAGATGCTATTAATAACTTATCCAATATCAAAATAGTCAAGTCCCATGGACATATGCCACTCATTGGCTCCCTTTTTATTATTATTCTGTGAGCCATTTAACTTCCCTTCTAACTGATGAACTTTAATCATTTTAATACTGTCCTCAATAGATACAGCAGGATATCACCTAGCTAAAAACTTTTCTTCTTAAATGGAGCAGCTCCCCTTGTAGAAACCATGGGGTCACTCATCAGTCTCACAACTCTTTTTACTTGACTACTGCAAATTATACACTATTTTAATTTTCTAGGATGCACACTATCATACTACAAAATATCATTACTAGTGACATTTTTTAAACAAATGTTTTGTAGCCAGCTTCAAATTCCTATTCTTGTATATATCCACATGCAAAAGATAGTTCTTTACAGAAACATATTATTTTTTAATTTAAAAACTCTGCAGGAGAATTTAATTCTGCTATATATAAATTTATTTGATCCATGTCACCTGTCCATGTAAAAATGTTATCTATGAGTCTAAATCAGCATGAGCAAACCCAAAATAAAAAAAAAATGTTTCAAAACAATACCCATTAGATCTTTAATCAACCTTAATGGTCACTGTTTGAATGTCTAGCATAACCAACTAACATTCATAATTTAAAACCACGTTTTGTACTTTAAGGACAAAAATCAAAGGAATCCCTTGTATAAGACACTGTGTTATTTACATATATCTTAATCACAGATTCCAAAAAAAAAAACACAGGGCTTCAATCCTGGACCATTCCCCTGCTATTGTTGGTTTCATCGGGGGCTCATCAATATCCTCATACAATTCTGGTACTCCAAACATAATTGGTATAAGTCATTTCTCAACCATCAAAAATCATAATGTTATTTACTTAAATAACCATCATATAACAGGTATGATGATGCACAGATGCCTGAGCCAGCTGCTCGAGATGTGCTTTCCACAGCATGAGAAATTAACCTCATTACGAATTGGGAATAGATGTAAGAGTGGCCAGCTGCAGAGAAACCTTTTGAGAAACCTTCTTGAGGTCCTCTGCCATCATGGACTCAGCAAGTGAATTTGACAATTTCTTAATCAAATCCCTTTGCAGGTGTGTGAAATATGCCATAAAATTTAATGACCTCAGAGAGAAAGTAGTTGAGGCATAAACGTGCTTCCCAATCCTGTCCATCACTTTGGAGTCTTTGTTCGGAGGATG
Source organism: Protopterus annectens (assembly GCF_019279795.1). NCBI lineage: Eukaryota > Metazoa > Chordata > Ceratodontiformes > Protopteridae > Protopterus > Protopterus annectens. The sequence continues at coordinate 1,901,215,109 of NC_056735.1, forward strand.
GACAGTGGAGCTCTGTTGTGCTAGCTCCTTTTTCATTGCTGCTGCCACAACAATGGCATCAACTGCAACACCTTTGCTCCTGTACTGATGATCAGCAGGCAGGGACAAAATCTTGTTGGGGAATTTTGGGATAGGTTCAATGGTGTCCAGTTCTTTCCAGGCTTGGCGGGAGACTGTTAATGAGCTCATCCTCCGGGGATGTCACCCAAGATGTAGATGGGCCAGTTACAAAGGCCTCCAACAGCACAGACTCTTCCAGTGAAGGATTTTGGGCTGACCAACCACCGCTCTGCTTAAGGACTTCCATGATGTCCCCGAAGGAAACTGTCGGGTGGAGATCTGGGGGACTCTTCACCTTCCTCAAAGTCTGTGTTCTCTGTGAGAGACTCCATGGGGGAGTCTATGTGTCTCCTATTACACATCCTTTTCCCAGGGACCTCCTCAGTGGTGTGATCTGTTGAGGTATCATAAGAGGAAGGGCACCCGGGGGGAGGACCTGATTGGTGGTCTTCTGGAACTGGCTGACCTGACCAGATATAAATGACGGGTTCTGAGCTCACAAAAGCTGCAGGACGAGGGAAGGGAGCCAAGATACAAGAGGATGTGTCCCCAGTTGTGGAGAACACCCTTTCCACAACCCACAAAGTAGAAGGATCCAGGTAAACTACTGCCTCTCCCCTCAGAGCTGAAGCAGACAAGGAAAAAAACTGCAGACATCCCTGGATCTTTACTTCCCAGAAAGGATCAGACTTGAGCTGTCTAGGGCCAAAGCTCCAAAGGGAAGGAATGTCTCTGAGCAAACTGGACCAGAGCAGACGACTGCAAACTGGGCGCCATAGTGGAAAGTGCATCGGACACGGATATCCTTCAGAAGGGACTCACAGAAACAGATAGCTGGTGCCAGAGCCATGGCCTGAAGTTAAACGCCAAAAAATGTATAGTCATACCCTTCGGGAAAAACAAGGTAACCCCAAGCTACCATATAGGTGGCAATCCACTAAGCACAGACGAGGTTATCAGGGACCTGGGGACCCAGGTTGACAGTGGCCTTTCTTTTGACACTCACGCTGCTAAAGTGGTTAGAAAGACCTTGTACATTGCCCACCTGATCATGAAGGGATTCACATCCAGATCTAGTGAGGTCATTGTTCCCCTGTACTTTTCACTTATCAGACCAATGATCGAGTACAATGCCCCATTCGGGATGTATCTCGCCCGACATCTGTAGCAATTGGAGAGACCCCAAAAGTTCCTCACAAAAAGGATAAAGGGACTCCAAAATCTGTCATATGCTGCCAGATTGAAGAAACTCCAGCTCTATTCAGTCGCATACCATCTGCTCAGAGGTGACATGTGCCTGACATACAAGGCCATGTCCAACCTGGAATTAATGGACATGCTCCACCTCAAAAAATCCAAATCCACCAAAACCACTAGAGCAAGCGACTTAAACCTTGGCACGGATATAAATAGGATGTGCTGGAGGGATAGATTTATCACTCAGAGACTCCCTATGCTGTGGAATAGAGTCCCGGTCCATGTGAGGCAGAGCACCTCGCTGGCTCTGTTCAAGAGAAATCTTGACCTGTGGATGGGAGATCATAGGTTTACCCCGGGAATCATCTCTGTGTCACTGCTGGACAGAGGCACAACAAACTAATGGGCACAGTATTTTTTCATATAAGGGGTGGCGTAAGCCACAAAAATTTGGTTAGGCTTATAAATGCCTTAGGGCAGATAGCCTAGTATAAACCTATGAACCTATGAACCTATAAACTGAACACTATGCACACTAAGAATACAAAAAAAGAAACTATTTAAACTATCTTAACTATTTTAACTATTCCTACTCTCTATATCTATACTAATACAACACTAACAACTAACAAGGGAGGAGAAGACAAGAATAAGCAAAAAGGATATCACTAGGCAGGATCGTTCATCTGGTTTTGAAAGCAGCAAACTAGATCTGAGGGCATGGAGGAAGTGGTGGGGGATTATGGGTAAAGGGAGGAGCTAGTGGCTTAGATCCGAAGTGTAGGAGAAGAGTGGCAGAGTTAGATCAGTTAGATGAGTTAGGAGACAACATCAGATCCAGCACTTAACATAAGTAAACCCACTGTTAGTCTACACACATCATCTTTCCTATTGGCTGAGTACCAGATTCGCAAAACTGGGTGCCACAGTGGCGCCCATGGATAGACCACACTTCTGTTTATAGTAATGACCTTGACAAACAAAAAAAAAATTGTTTCAAAACGATACCCATTAGATCTGTAATTAACCTTAATGTCTTGGTGGTCAGACTTCTATCCACCAATAATTCATCACTAAGTCACTCTATTCCAATATCATGAGGGATATACATAAATAACATTTAAATGTTTGGTGAAACCAGCCAACATTCATAATTTAAAGCAATGTTTTGTACTTTAGGCACAAAAATCAAAGGAATCCCTTATATAAGACATTGTGTTACTTACATATATCTTTTATCATAGATTCAAAAAAAAAAACACAGGGCTTCAATCCTGGACCCTCTCCCCACTACAGTCAGTTTTATTAGGGGCTCATCAGTATCCTCATACAATTTTGGAACCTCAAACATAATTGCTATAAGTGGTTTCTCAGTCATCAAAAATCATTATGTTCCTTATTTAAATAACCATCGTATATCATCTCCTGGGGACACATACCATTTATGTAGCTCACATTTCATCAACGGTGGAGAAAATTTGCTATCAGTTATCACGTGGGTCACACTATTATAGCATCCTTATATATTTTTCACAGGGTTTTTTCAAATGCTAAAATAGTGAAATGTAAAGGAACAGTAAAAAGGTACTTTTTTAATATCCACCATCTCTGTATTGTATGTATATCATCCAACACCTATAAAAACTATTACGACGGCACAACACCAAGCAATTCTTCATTAGTCTCTTTCCTTATGCATAACCTCTGCAGAGAATGAAGGAAACTGGGAGGCACATCAGGACAGAATGCAGGTCCTCAGACGGGCACAGGGTAAGTATGACTTCAGGTATTACTGAGTGCAATGTTTACCTAAAAGGAGTTGTACCAGTATGTAATAAAGTTGCTAGATATCAGGAGAAAAGTGGTTGCCAGACAACTAACTTATTATTTATATTCTGAGTGTGCAAACCCTATGTAGCTGTACGATTAGCTCATCTTATTAGGAACTAGGTAATATCATGCAAAGTCTGATGGCTGTGGGTTCCATTCCTCCCAACAGCAAATCTGTTTAATATGAATTTTACACTGCATTTATTGAACAGGTATAGTCATAACTTATAATATCATGCCATCATAGGTTCATAGGTTCATAGGTTCATAGGTTCATACTAGGCTATCTGCCCTGAGGCAATTATAAGCCTAGCCCGATTCTGTATGGCTTACGCCACCCCTTGATTTGAGTATACTGTGCCCTTTAAGGTTTAGTTTACTGTGGATCTGTCTAATAGTGACACGGGAGTAATCCCTGGGACAAACCTACGATCCCCCATCCACCTATTGAGATTCTTCTTGAAGAGATTCAGTGAGGTGCTCTGCCTCACATGAACTGGAATTCTATTCCAGAGCGAAGGAAGCCTCTGGGTTATGAACCTGTCCCTCCAGCAAGTTCTATTTATTTCTGTGCTGAGGCTCAAGTCCCTCGAGCGTGTGGCTCTAAGGGATTTAGATTTACTGAGGTGGAGCATGTCCATTAATTCTGGATTTGACATAGCTTTGTATGTCAGGCATAGATCGCCTCGAAGTAGGCGGTATGCAACTGAGTAGAGCTGGAGTTTTTTTAACCGAGCAGCATATGGCATCTGTTTGAGTCCCTTGATCCTCTTGGTGAGATACTTTTGGGGTCTTTCTAATTGCTGCAGGTGTCGGGTAAGGTACATCCCAAAAGGGGCATTGTATTCTATGATGGGCTTGATGAGGGATGAATAAAGGGGCACGATTACCTCTCTTGATCTAGATGTGAAACCCTTCGTGATGAGGTGGGCTATGTAGAAGGTCTTTCTAACCACTTTGGCAATGTGGTTTTCAAAGGAGAGATTGCTATCAACTTGGGTCCCCAGGTCCCTAATAACTTTCTCTGTACTTAATGGGTTTCCGCCTATGTGGTAATTTGTGGGCACATTGTTTTTGCCAAAGGGTATGACTATACATTTTTTGGCATTTAGCTTTATCAGACCAATTATAATGTAAAACATATTTTATTTGTACACCTATTTTATATGTAAAATCTCTGTATAATGGTTGTTACATGTGAAAACCAACTGTATTATGACATTAGTGTAACAATAATTAAGGGCCTCACAAGTTTATATGTTGATGTAATCCATCCTAATAATGTAACTGGAATGTTTAATGACTGTGACCTTACATTAAATAAATACATACAATACTTCAATAGTTATGTTTCTCTCCCTACCCTCTTTGTCACTATCCTTTCTATTTTTTCTCTCTAAAATTATGAGTGTAACAACCATTACTGTTCCTGCTACAAGCATCAGCAAAGGGAGCGAGACCAATCACAACAGCTTAGACTGCTGTCCCTCCACAAGTGGCAGTGGGAGCACTATCACCAACAGTAGAGGCACCCAGAACTTCTGGGTCACAACCTGCCAGCATTGCCTCCACAACTTTTGCACTAACTGCACCACATGCGTCTGGGAGCTCTGTACTGGCAGCTGGGGCATTGTTACCCACCATGAATATTGCCAGTGAAGGAAGCAATTTTATCACCCAACAGGAGCTGGCAGGGCTGATGGCGGTGATCATGGGCAGGAGCTTCGGTGTCCGAATTGGCTGGATGTAAAAATCCTCCAGTGGATTGCTAATTCACTTCCCTGTCCAGCACTGCCTGAGGTCCCTGAGGCAGTAGACAGTGGTGACAGCTCTGAAGGTGAGAAGTAATTTTCCACTGCATTTATGCCAGAAGGGGATGTACCTCTGAATACCCAATTCTTATTCCCTATGGTATTCCCCTCTCCCTTGTGTCCATCACCATGTCTGTCTATCATGTTCATCCTGTTTGTCTACACCTGATACCTAATCTCCCTTCCACATCTTACCTTCCTCTTTATCAGATAAAAAAAAAACACCTGCCTCATAAGCAAACAACATCCCAATACATAATTCTCCACTTTACGTGTGTTACTTTCACAAAATACCTGCAATTTCTTCATTGCAAAATGCTGGCTATTATCTCTCTTTCTGTACATACACACACACACACACACACACACACACACACACACACACACGCACACACGCACACACACACTTACATTTGTTTGACGAGTTGTTGAGATATATGGTCCTTTCCCACCTCCATTCTGCTCATTCCTGAATTACGTGCCTAGTGTCCTACCCCCTGTTTGATCCCCAATTTCAACTCTGCCCTATTATCCCATTTCACACCTTTAATCGGGACAAAAAAAAAAATAGATGAACACACCACACACATAGCCATAAATATCTAATAAACATAAATACCTATTTCTATTCCTATCCATTGTGCAGCACTTAGTAGTGAGCAGTAGAACCTATTGGTATTTCTTTTCCCATTTGCATTCAGATGCGCAAATGAGTTTGCACCATTGTGTGTCAGTACGTCATCCTGACAGATTGAAAATAATGTAATTTGCCACTGTAATTTATATATGCTTTCATGGCTCAACATATAAATAATGTGAGAAGTCCTTTTCGGTTCAATCAGGACATGTTTCTAAGCCACTGAGAGTGAGATGTTTTACACTGTCTTCTTAAGTCTGCAACAGTGTTCCATTAATGTGAGGGGTGGTGTTCCAAAGTGTACACATCACAGGTTGTCAACAATGGCCATACTAGCCCTAACCATAGAAACCTATAGTCGTTATTGAACATAGGTAGGAAAAACAAGGAGTGAGATGTCCATGTTGTAGATGTTACAATACAGTAGGCAGAGAGGGCTAATATAGTAACCTATAATTTATGTGGTATAGGGTTTGATTCTCTCAGTCCTCATTTGCTTACTGTGTAACCTTGTGCTAATCACTTAACCGGACACTGGTCCCAGATCACCTCTGAATAGGGTTAGTGTGTGGTTACTGTGTCTGTCCATTGGTCCTCCCTGCTAAGTAAGTGTTTGCAGTTACTAATGGCACTGGAATCATAAGACTTACATGACTGCAATATTCTTATTATGTCATCCCAGCATCTGTGCAACAGTCTGTTTCCTTTTCTTTTACTTCCCTGTCATAATCTTCCATTTTGAATATATAATCTGTTCAAAAAGTACATAAAACACAAGACAAACATGGCCATAAATGGGTCATACAACCATTTTTTTTCTTCATTTCTGTACTTTGTTCTTATCCATTTAAAGTATCCATTGCGTGATGATTGATACTGAGCAGCAGAGCCTACAGCTAGTTCTTGTCCTACAGCAAATGTAAAGAAAATTCCTATGCATGCACTAAGACACCACCATTGATTGCGCAAATGTGTTTGACACCATTGTGCTCCAGTAAGCGATCCTGACAGACTGAAAATACTGTCAGTTGACTCTTATTTGTATATGCTTTCATGGTCCAAACAAAAAATGATATTTGAAATCCATTCAGTACTGCATATCAATGAAGGTGGGAAGTTGTCTCACATTTTTTTACTCATTCTGCAAGTGTCTGCCATTCTACAAGTAAAAGCAGGACACTTGCAGAATGATAGCACAAAAATGCATAAAGAAATCCTTTGCATGATTTCAGTGGTATCATTTTGCATATGTTATACATTTAGCTGCTATTTCATACTGATGAAAACAAAAAACGCAAATCCAAACTGGCAAAACCGAAACAAGAAAAGAAAACGAGCAGGCAGTGGAATATCCTGGTCTGAAGAAGCTGAAGTATTTTGTTCAGTGAAAGCGCTTACGTACAATAAACAGTTGGATATTCCACTGCCTGCTCGTTTTTTTTCTTGTTTCGGTACTGATGAAAACATACAAACAGACTTACTTGCAACCATGGATACTGTATTGATATGGAGGAAAAAAACTCTTAAGACACACAGATTACACTCCAGTGCATTATAAATGTCCCTGTCACCCACCACGATCCTGCTTAATCCATAAGTTGTCACCCTTGTGATATCCCTTTTGAACATTTCTTTCATCTGTCATTTGCCAGCCACACTACAAGTTCCTCTGCATCTTCACCTGATACAGCTTTGATATGGAGCATATCACTTACACCATAATAATTTCCATTCAAATAATGTGTACTTTGCCTTATTCTTACACACACATACATAATTCTCTACCATGATATTTCACCTAAGTAGCACATTTCTCACATCACCACAAATGGATCATACGATCATAGGACCATTTATCATATGGACATAAGAGTTTTAACACAAAAACAAATTACTCTTTCTTTGTTTACTGTTGCAAGATGCTTAGCATCAAACAGCAAAGCTATTAATATTTAGGAAATTAAGTGACAGTTCACTTTCTATGGCAAGAACTGAAGAAAAATCATTCTACCATGCTAATGATATAACTGCTGCACAAATGAGCTAGACTTCAGTGTGCAAAGATATACTGATATCATGAGTACAAGGCTATTATTTTAACTGTAACAGCTTTCATGGTTCAATGTACTCCTGATGTGATGCTCAGGTGGTCAGTTAAGTATTTGGAGTGTTATAACCCACGGAGTACTTTTTTCTATCATTACTCATACACTCTATCCCATTAAGTGATGTCTGACAAATGCTGTGGAACTTTCTGTAGCTTAGTGAACAGATGTGATGTGATGTGAGAAGTTCCACTTGGTTGCAACACTTACACAGGCGGTGGGTTTTGATACCTTAAGTGCTGTAGTCCCTTTTAACCATGGCCATACTCATTCCATGCCCTGGTGATGGTATCCCCTCAATGCACACTTTATTTTTTTTAAATCAATAAAATATTTATTACAATCTATCCAATACAACAGTGTGCATTCTTCATTCATAGTGCACATAACCTTTCCTAGCATAGTGCACAGAACCTTCCCTAGCAGCTGGTCCATTAACTTTACCCTTAATTGTACCCCCACTTTGATTTACATATCAGAAACAGTCCAATACTAGGGATTACAGTTCTCACGGACTATTCCAATCTCTTTCAGTTCCGCATTATTTCAACTTCTGACATGCATTTACCAGTTATGACTTGACACATAAAACATTATCAGCAATAAATCCTTTACTTCTTTTTAATAGTACACTACACATTTATTGCCTCCTTATATATAAGTAACTTGATTCTAAACTACTTACAATCCCCCTTACCCCTAATATCCCCCATACTTTCTTTGGGTATCTTCTCCATCTTTTCCTCCTCCTAATCCCCTTCTTCCTGAGTCATCCATCCCTGATCTCCTCTGAATTTGGGTAATTCCCTCACCTCCAATTCTCTTATTGCATCCTCCATTAACATTGCCATCATCTGTCTTAACCCCCCCCCAACTTACTTTTTTTCCTGTTACCATTTCTTCGTCAATGCTTTCTTGGCTATTGTCAATAATAAGTCCACTATCTCTTTTTCCCTTCACAATATCCTTAGTATTGCATAACACAGCATAAAGAACGGCTCAAAAAATATTTAATATATAAACTTCAGAACAAAATTCCCAAAACATGTGACTCCAAGTACCTGTATCCTCCTCGCATCTCCAGCATCTACCATCCTTTCCTGGAAACATCCTAGCCAACCTCACACCAGTGTATAAAAATAATTATGGAGATACTGCCATGCAAAAATGTAAAACGTTTGTGTCTTTGCTATATATATCAGGAGAATAAACATTTTCCCATTCTCCCTTTGCTATATCTTCTCACATTCAACTTCCCATCTCTCTTTCCATTCTCTGTTTGTCAGTTGCCAGTATTCATCCATTTTCCTCATCTTTAATTAGCCTGACATTTTTATTACCTTAAATCCTCCTACCTTCTATTTCCAAAATAAGCAACAGTGTTGGGGATGCATCCTTCCACCTTCACCTTATTCTCTTCAACTGTCTTTCTATGTCTTGAAACTCCCATCTCAGACTGTCTTCCAAATGAAACTCTTCCTTGATCGCATGTCAATCCTTCAACTTTCCATTAACCTACATCTGATACCAAAATCTTACTCTTTGATACATTTTTGACCATCTCCAAGTTACCAGCTCCTTTTCCTCCTCTTTTTTGTTCTCCCAATCAGCAACACTACCCACAAAGTTCCACATTTTCATACATTTTCTCTGCTTTACCCACTTCAAGTTAACATCCTTGCCCTGTTTCTCCTATACTACCTTCACATATCTTCCTTTTTCTAACATTATTTGATTCAATTCCACCGTATAATCTACATCTGCCATTCTTAACCCATCTACTACAAAACAGGTCAATAGGCATTCTTAAAAAAACTGTGGCCCCCAACCCACCATCCTCTATTGTTTGTCTTATCTTACTCAAATGCACCCTTGGTCTTTCCCCCTTGCAGACAAATCTCTACACAGTTGTTTCACAGATTATTCTCAGGTTAATAAAAAAAAACTGTCCTACATACACACATTGGGGTATGATATACATCTGTGATACTTGAAATCTCTGATCCATTTCTAATCTAAGCATCTTACATTTCTCCAACTGTTTCTTAAACTTTCCAAAACACCTTCATACATTATCTTCACCATCTGCTCTACAGTCTTCCTTAACCCAACTCCTAAATATTTCACTTCCTTTCCTATCCAACCTCTCACTTCTTCTTCCCTAGCATCATCTCCTTCATTTCCCACTATTAATATTTTTGTCTTATCTTGATTAAACTTGTAGCCTGTAATTCATCCAACATTGTTCATCATCTTCCATAACCTTTCTGTATCTACCGTGTAGTGAGTTAAAGTTACCAACACATTATCTGCATAAAGCAAAATCTTTTTTGCCTTTCCTTCTAAAAGATACCCTCTTAATCCTGACTTCCTAATCACTTCAATCAAGGGTCTAAAGTATATTGCAAATAGAAGATGGGGCAATGGACAACCCGCCGTGTGCTCCTGCTTAACCATATGTCTCTTGACAACCTTACTCTAATTTTTACTTTTGCCTTAGCTCCATTATATATCTTCTACACCATCTCTACCCATGTGTGTGGAAACCCACTTCTCTCCATTAATTTCATGAGGTAATGCCATGCCTCCCTAATGAACACTTTTACTGCATCCAGTAATATTAATGCTAATTCCATCCCCCAGTCCAGCACTTCTTCCATCAATAACGTTCTTATTACATTATCGGTTGTCCTCCTATCCACTACAAATTCCCTCTGATACCTGTGGATAATTTTAGGTAAAACCCTTCCCAATCTATCGACCTGGACCATCATAAAGCATTTATAATCATGATTTAATACTGAAACTGATCTGTAAGTCCCTGGAAACCTTACATCTTCCCTTCCTTTGGTATTACCAACATGACTGTTTCTTTCCATGATCAAGGTGGTTTCTCTCCTTCTAAAATTCTATTAAATGTTTGGACCCATCTTCTATCACTTTCTCCTTCTGTAATTCCAATAATTCTATTGACAGCCCTTCATTTCTGGGAGATTTACCCTTTTGCCATTCACCTCCAAGATGATTCTATCTCTCATCATATTCCTGTCTAAATACTTTCCAACCTGCACATCTGATTTCTTTGAGAGCTGCCATACCTGCTTACTTCTTTCTTAGCCCTATCCTTTTCTCCATCCTGCTGTCTCTCCTGCCATCCTTCTTCTGCATATAACTTCTGACAGAATAAACTACATACATCTAAGATTTCTCCCAGCTTCACTCTCCTAGTTTCTCTTTCTCCATCCACCAACTCATATATTCCCCTTTCTACTCTCCTAGTTTCTCTTTCTCCATCCACCAACTCATATATTCCCCTTTCTACTTCCTCCTGTCTTAATTATACCACCAATGCTTTAGTCATCTTCAAACCAGCTTTACAGTAATTTATTTCTACTGCTATCCTTTTATTCAATATTCTTTCATCCTCTTATTTTTGCAGTATCTGCTTAACCTCCCGTTCTCTCCCCTGCTTCTCCTTTTTATGCCTTCATCTCTCTATCTGCAGCTGTGATAATTCCTCTATTAACTTTTTTCACTTCTCTTCTCTATCCACACTTCTTTTCCTCATACAGTCCCTTATCCTAAACTTAAATGCAATCTCGATTTCCTCCCATTCTTCAATTGTTTATCTGTTATGTTCATCAAACACTAATTGATCTATCTTTTTCAGCTCTTTTCTTTCCTTATCATCTACCTGCCAGTGCGCAGGTACCTCCCAGTGAGTTTGGGGTTCCTATCAGATAGCTGAACTTCTGCCAGCTCATTTGGTCGAGACCATAAGTTCGAATTTGCAGAAGTTTGAGCGTTTCAATGGAAATCTCCGTAAGGGGAAGTTTCCATTTTGTTCAATGTGGCGCGATCTCGGAGTTGGTATATTTAAGTAGTGGGGGGTGTGGGGGGCGCAGGGAGGCTAGCCCCCTGCTTACAACAGTTTATTTTTTTTTCTTTTCTTTTTTTTGTTTTTTATTCATAGTTGAAGTTTTTTTAACTTCGAACAGGATGGTTTGAACATTCCGTGTTCAAAGTTATTAAACTTCGACTATGTAATATAGACCCATGGGTTTGTAACCAGGCATCAGATCCAAATTCTAATCACAATCCAATCATTGTATGATCTGAGAAAACAACAGCCTCTATGCTAACCTCTGTTATCCATTCTATATGTTCCTTTGTTGTAGCTCCTATCTATCCTAGACTAGCTACCATGCCTTCTTCAAAAATATGTGTACTCTGCTGCAATCACTTGTCCATAACCTCCTTCCCTAGTATCCACCCATCCTATACTTCTAAGATAACCTTTCATAAAATTTCCCCACTTACATTATTCATCTAGCCCTAGGCTCTGAATCCACTTTATCTTCACTATTACATTCTAATCTCTAAAATAAATATCTTCGCCTTATTGATATCTCACTATCACTCACATTACTCCTTTCATTTCCTTTATCCCTGCACTAGGTGGAATGTACATTCCTACATTTGTTATCTTTATCCCTTATATTGTTCCTTTCAGTCCTGCATATCTATCCTTCTTATCCTCTAATCTATTCTCTATTCTCTAGTCTCACTGGGAATATCTACATTACTAATAATGCTACCTCACTCTTGTATTCCCCTGTGTCGAATTTGCTGCTATTATATATCCCCCTTTCTTCAACTGCTCTCTTTCATCTTCTTCCAAGTGAGTTTCTATTACCACTATCACTTGTGCCTGTGTCTTCCTTAGATGTAGGAACAATAAACTGACTGGAGTCTCTCGTATGTAGTGGTAAAAATAAATTCCAACAAAAAGCAACTGACTGTAAAACTAAATCTGTTTAATGAATAGTTAAGTGCATTTATGTAAACAGATTTGTTTTATAGATATTTTAATAGTATTTTGTAAAACACATATATGTTTAGAAAAACAATTAACATTCTTGTTATTTTAATTGTATGGGGTCATGTGATTTGTTGGTGTAAGTACATAAAAAATGTTGAACTTATTGATTTATTGCTCTGAGGAAGACCATTAAGGTCGAAAGCCCTTAACTGTTCATTAAACAGATTTAGTTTTCCACAGTCAGTTCTTGGTAGTGTTTTTTTTTTGTTGTTGTTGGTCTGTCTTAGATGTCCAAACATCCTTTCCCATTTACTCCTATTCTCTAATCTGTTCATATTCCAGAGTACAATGTTTAAATGCAGCCCCTTACCTATCATTTCTCCCAGTTCCTTTCAACTCCTCACTCTTCTGTGACATTCCTAACTCTACTTCACACTTTTCTATCTCCTACTTCTACCTTTATTCCTTTTCCCTTCCATTACCTTCCTTCTTCCTCAATGCACATCCTAATATACAATTTATCTCACCCCCCCCCTTTACCTATTCCCCATTATAACAATACACATATATACAATTAATTCTTTCAGGTCTAGAATCACAGACACTGTCATCTGTGCTAGCATGTCTGGCTGATATTTTGTACATCCTTTCAGATTAACCTGTGTATTATATGACAGCATGACTAGCTATGATATAGTAAATGAGTTCTTACATGTTGATTTATAATTTGTACAGAATGTTTTAAAGACTTGAATAGCGTTCCTTTAAATTTCTAACTGTGCATATTTGCGAAGAAGATTCTAAATGTGGACTGTCTCAGAATCAGCTGATCTGCAGATGATGTCATTGCAATGTTGACAGTTTCTGTGTGTTACTATAAGAGGCTGAAAGACATGAAGAAACTTTAGTAAATGGCTGTTGATTTTCAAAATATGAAATGAAAATCAGAACTGGAACAGCTGTTACAGTTAAGTTAGACTATAAAAGGGTCTGCTGAAGACAGTTGTTCATAGGTTCATAGGTTGGTTCTAGGCTATCAGCCCTAGACCTATACAAGCCTAGCCATAACAATTCCCTGGATATTTCTTCCCACAATATTTACTTCCCTGGACCCCTGTCTAGCAGGGTGACTGACATGATCCCCAGGGTGAATTTACTATCTCCCATCCAATCATCAAGGTTCCTTTTGAAGAGGGCCAAGGAGGCTCTCTGCTTGACATGTATGGGCAGTCTATTCCAGAGTATGGGGAGTCGTTGGGTCAGGAACCTATCCCTCCAGCATGTTTTGTTCATTGTGATGACAAGGTTAAAATCCCTGGAGCGTGTGGCTCTGAGGGATTGGGATTTCTTTAAGTGGAGCATGTCCAACAGCTCAGGGTTTGACATGGCCTTGTATGTTAAGTAGAGATCGCCTTTGAATAAACGATATGCCACAGAGTATAGCTGGAGTTTTTTTAGATGGTCAGCATATGGCATCTGCTTTAGGCCTGTGATTCCTTTTAGTGACGTATTTCTGTGGCCTTTCCAGCTGTTGCAGATGCCTTGTAAGGTACATACCAAATGGGGCATTATACTATATAATGGGTCTAATGAGGGATGAGTACAGTGGGACAATGACCTCCTTTTTTCTGGATGAAAAGCCCTTAGAGATGAGGTATGCCACATAGAAGGATTTCCTGACTGTTGTGGCAATGTGGTTATCAAAGGTGAGACCACTGTCCACCTGTGTCCCTAAGTCTCTCATCACACTTTTGATGTTTAGTGTACTGCCACCTATGTGGTAATTCATGGGTACATGTTTTTTTCTAAAGGGGATAACTACACATTTCTTGGCATTAAGCTTGAGCCCATGGCTCTGGCACCAGGCATCTGTTTCTGTAAGGCCCTTTTGTAGAATATCCACATCATTTGGGGATTCAATAATGGCTCCCAGTTTGCAGTCATCTGCGAACTTTGTTAGCCAGAGTCCCTTAGTGTTGGTCTGCACTTCAGAGACGTAGATGCCAAACAAGAGTGCTCCCAGGACTGAACTCTGAGGTACTCCACTTGTCACTTGTCTGGAGCTGGATTTGGAGTCGGCTACTTTTACAGTCTGAGTTCTGTCAGTAAGCCAGTTGGCAACCCATCGAGTGACTTAGGGATTTATGCCCAGCTTAGTAAGTTTATCTATGATTCCAGAGTGGGGGATGGTGTTGAAGGCCTTGGTGAGGTCCAGATAGGCTGTGTGGACCGCCTTACCCACGTCCACAGCTCTGGAGACTGATTTGAAGAAGTCAATCAGGTTCAGGAGACAAGATCGGCCCTTCACAAACCCAAACTGGGTGGGGTCCAGTGTTTGAAGGTTGCCAATGTCTTTGTTTATAAGTTCCATGATAATGCGTTCCATGCCCTTGCAGATCAGGCTTGTCAGACTGATGGGATGGTAGTTCCTGGGATCCAAGGTGGATCTCCTCTTGTGGAGTGGGATAACTGTAGCTATGCACCACTCAGTGGGCATGAAGCCTGAGGTGAGGCTATGATTAAACATGACACTTAGGTGAGGTGCCAGTTCATTTTGTAGTTCATGTAGTACACAGCCTGGGATGTCATCTGGTCCCATGGATGCTGTATTCTTAGCTTTGGAGAGTGCGGTTTCTACCTGTGTGGCCGTGATTACTGGAATCTGGCAATCTTTTGGTATTGAGATGGGCCCTTTAGGAGGTGAGAGAGGGGTGAAGTTGGCACTAAATCGATCTGCCAGGATACTGGCAATATCCTTGAGATCAGTATATTTAATGCCATTCTGTTGTAGCTCAGAGCAGATCTGAGCATTGACATTTAGATTCTTGACATAACTATAGAATGCCTTGTGGTTGTCTTTGGAATCTTTGGCAATTTTAGTTTCGTAACTAGCTTTTGAGGATTTTATGAGGGATCTCAGCTTCTTACTGAGGCTGGTGAGGGAGTTTTTTGCATCCTGGGGTTTTCTTCTTTTCTGCAACAGTTTCTTCCTTCTGTTGTATAGTTTGTTTATAACAGGGGACCACCAGATTGGCTTCCTTTTTTTGGAGGAGAGCATAATGGTTCTATTTGGGATGGCATGATTCATGCACAAGTGAATGTGCTTGTACAGTGCCTTAGTGTAGGATTCTGCAATCAAACTTTCAGATTCCATCTCCATGGGTGTCATAACGTTTGTCACTTCTGACTTTAGTAGCATGAAGTTGGCTTTGGAGAAGTTTTTTTAAGGAGGTTTCCTTACTGGGGGGTGGGGGTGGGATGTGGATGTCAAGGGTGATTTGCTTATGGTCAGACCTGATCAATGAGGGGGTGACCACTGGTGTGGAGCCTCTATCTCCCACATTGGTAATGACCAGGTCTAGGATACTGAAGCCCCTGGTGGGATAATGGATTAGTTGATCCAAGGCATTGGAATTTATGAATTCCAAGAACCGTTGGGAAAAGGAGTTGGTCCCAGAGTAATTTTCCCAGTTAATGGCAGGGTAGTTGAAATCACCTAGTATTAGGGTGTTTGGTTGTATCTTAATATATTCCAGTATGTTTAGTAAGGTGTAGTGAGAATCTTGTGGAATGGTGGGGGATCTGTAGCAAGCTACAATTTGGATTACAGTCTTACCTAGTGTTAGTTGCACCTGGAGAATTTCAGATGCATTGTGTTGGGCAACTAGCCTGGAGGTGTGAATATCCTTGGTGAATATGGACACTCCGCCACCTTTATTGTTTCAGTCTTGGTTTTGTGGCCGAAAAGTGTGGTAAGAGTTGTAGCCTGGTATTGCAGGGGTATTCTCTGGAGCCTTGAAACAGGTCTCAGTTACTGCACAGATATCGATGTTCTCCATTTTTAGGAGTGCCTCGAGAGACTGCATTTTGAGGTTTAGACTTCTAGCATTGAGTAGCATTACCTTCAGATTTTGCTTGCTTGTATCTGTTACAGTGGTGGTTTTGACCTTTGAACTTTGCCTAAAAAAGGCACTATAGGGGTGGCAAGAGCTTTAGCCAGTAACCTGAATCCCAGGGGTGACAGGTGCAGACCATCGCTGGCAAAGCATCGTGGTTTGTCGAGCATGTCTTCCCAGGCAGATACTGGATCCCCTTTGAATGACACCAGAAGCTTATCCAATTGTTGAAGTCAATCATTTTGTCCTTATACTGTGGTATCATTCTGGGCGAAGGCAGGATGCTACTCAGGGCTAGGGTCATACCTGCCTGAGCCACATGATCTGAGAGCTCTTCCATGTCTCTTTTCATGTAGTCCAGGGAGGTACGTCTCAAGTCATTCACTCCAGCATGAACAATGACAGAGTCGTATTTGTACTTGTTGTGGAGTGACTTAAGTACATGCATTATGTGGCAGATCCTGGCACCTGACAGGCAACTGACTGTAATTTTCTCCTTGTTCAGCCTGGTGAGTGGGACATCAGTGTACCTGACTATAGAGTCACCTATGACTAAAGTGTTGGGTACATTGTCTTGCCTTGGGGGTTGTTGTTGGGTGGCACACTGGTGTTGTGAGCTATGTGTCACTTTGGTTGTGACTGGTGTTTATTTGTGTTTCAGCTTCGGAGGTCCTTGTTGCTTGGGCAGGTTAATGTTAAGGGCCTCCGCATATATGGGTTTATTGTTGCTATGTGTGGGTGTTGATGGTGTGGTTTTTGAAGGGCTATGAGTTGCTTGAGGTGTAGTGCAGGTGTTAACCTTCTCCTCTTGACTGTCTAGCATAATCTTGAGCAGAGAGAGCTTTGCTTCCAGTTTAGCTATGTAAGTGCATCTCTCGCAGGTTGTAGTGTTGGGTGGTAGGAGGAGAGGGTTGTCTGTGTACATGAGGCAGTTGCTGCAGTGCCCCAGTATGCCCAGATTCACCAGGTGGACAGGAGAAGTCACCGGAAGCTGACCCTTGGTCATGCCTGTTTAGGTGCTTTTTTTTGTAAAGTATAAGAGCTGTTTTCCCTTACCTTTACAAGGTATTTTGCAATTATAGGCTGTTTAGTGCCTACGATTAATTTCTCCTTACTGACAAGAAGAGTTGAGTGCTTGTATCAGTTTCAAGCTTCCTTGTACTTTCCAGCAGGTTCTAGAGCAAGTGCTAGTCACAGGGGTTCAGATTTTAGTGCTACTACTGAGAAACCAGCTACCCCTAACTGGGAAAAGCCGAAAGAAAAACAATAACTGAGAAACCAGCTAGTTCTAAGAGAAAATTTGAAGAGCAGACTTTTTGGCACCTGGAATAGTTTAACTGTAGCCTCGCAGTGCTGCACGATGTAAAAATTTTGCAAACACACGTTTTTAAGCCAGAAAGTTGAAAGGGATAGAAATCATCCCACAAAGGCTAATAAAATTACAATTTCAGAACTGGAAACCACTCCTCTAGTGTTAGATAGGCAGTACAATGCTCACCACTCCCACTGGTAAACAGTAGGACTTCCCTCTACCATAGCAAGGTCTCGATAGCTCTGAACACAGAAAATAAAGTCCTGAGACAAGCAAAGCCTGGGATCTGGACTGGCTAAAAAAGGTGGGAAATGAGCAAAGAAGATAGTTTTTTTTTGGTTAAAACAGGCTAAACAATGCCATAACACAGTAAATAAACACAGAAAAGGCTAACACACTTGAGTGTTTAGTCCTAAACAGTAAATGCAATTACAAACTCTACAAAATTAGCAATTTAAAACTTTTTAAATGAAGCAAGGCAAGTGCACAACTGAAAAATGATTTAAGAGGCAGTAATACAGCAGAATAAGTAGCTAGTCTACATATACAGAGAAGTCTATATATACAGAAAAGCAGCTAAAACACACAAACAATTCAGATGCAGTGCAACCTAGAGCACTTGAGTTGTAGCAATGGTAAGGCAAATACAGTTATAATAAATGCTCTAAAATATACTCTATATTTCCAAAATGTTTGAGAAGCACAGTCAGAACACAAGGAGATTCAGGCAATTTCTTTTTTTTTTTTTTTTTAGAAAGGGAGAAAGGAGGAACAGAAGGCCTTCTCAGATGTTCTCTCTGTATTAGGTAGAATGATCTAATGACACTAGACTGGGAGGAGTGTTCCAGATCAAATTTACAGCAGGGACATGCAATTGCAAAGCCACCAAGTATAACAACAAGACACCAACAGGGAAGGAGGGTGGGGACCAATACTAAAGCTATTAGCCTACACTCTTTACACAGTAAACACTACAGAAATCTTTATGACAGCAGTGAGCCACAAAATGAAAGTTTTTAAACATATAAAGGAGGAAAGAGACTCTACAGAATGCTTTTAACTGCAAACAAATCAGTTACCCACACAGATTAGTTAATAACAATAAAATGCAGGAATAACTATGCAGCAGGCAATAGAAAGTGCTATATATAAATTGCTAGAAACAATAATCAGTATAAATAAGCCAAAAAAAACAGGATACTTATATATCTCAGGTCAGAGTTGTAGTCAACGCCCCTCCTCCATTCTGCTCAGTGTGTATAGACAGAAATCCTCTCAAAGTTATGGCTTAAATACCAGAAGATACAACCTTAGACAACTTTTTTTTTAAAAAGCACAAAAGAACCAGCCCCCACTAGCGAGCAGTCAATTAACACAATCCAGCCAGAAAGGTAAAGAAAGGCTTCTGCTAATTCAATATGGCCTGTTCATGTGCTTTGAACAATCAGTGTAAAGACAAACAAGCCCAGAGCCAGCAAATCTGAACTAGGACAATACTAACGCTAGTAGCCTACACTCTTTAGACAGCAAACACTACAGAAATCTTTATGACAGCAGGGAGCCACAAAATGAAAGTTTTTAAATGGATAAAGGAGCAAAGAGACTCTACAGAATGCTTTTAACTGCAAACAAATCAGTTACTCATGCAGATTAGTTAATAGTAATACAATGCAGTAAAAACTATGCAGCAGGCAATAAAAAGTGCTATATATAAATTGCTAGAAACAATAATCAGTATAAATAAGCCAAAAAAACAGGATACTTGTATATCTCAGGTCAAAGTTGTAGTCAACGCCCCTCCTCCACTCTGCTCAGTGTTGTCAGTTACAGTTGCCATATGACAGTTGCAGTTTTTCACAGTTGTATTGTGCAGTGGATACTCAAAAGGATTCACCAAGAACTGTAAGACTGACTTTGCTCTATAATAATTTAGTTTAGATCAGGGACAGTGTTCTTTAGTCAGATAGGAAAATTATAACTAACAAGTTAGAGCTTTTCTAAATGTTGGATTTCTATCCTTCAGTACTGATTTGATTTTCCTGGTGATTGAGTTCTGCTTGTTTATTGGAAATTAATGTTTTATATTTTATTAACTTATAGTGTGGCTGGTCAATTAGTGTTTTTTTTAGTGATTTGAGAGTGCTTATACCTGCTTTGATAATATCTAATTTTTAATAATTGGGAACCCCTTTAAAAGGGCATGTGACACTGATTGGTTGCAGTGGGATACTGTATTATTTTGGGGAAGGGACACAGCTGGAAATCTGTGTCAGGTTTTCCCAGAAGTGTTTGGATGTGTGAGATTTAATTTATTTAAGTGTGAATGTATCAGAGGTCTTAAACTTGGACACATTGCTCTTAAGTATGTAATAACGAGTTACATTAAGACTGAACAGAAGTATGCAGTCCAGTCCCAGGTTATAGAGAGCCTTTCTGTTGTGCTCTAAGGGGAAATTGTGAAATTTTACTCATGTTTAAGTGACAGTCTCATATTGGAGTCAGTAGCGAGGATTGAAGGTCCTTAGTTACTAACCCAGGATAGTAAGGGACATTTCATTATTCCTGGCAGTCTGGTGGGATATTACCAGGATGTCACATTATTTAAATAATGTGATGTCTGGTCAATACCTCACCAGACTGCCACATAGACTTCATAGAGTTAAAGTTAAGAAATAGAGTTTAAGTTAAGAACAGTCTGGTGGGATATTACCAGGATGTCACATTATTTAAATAATGTGACGTCTGGTCAATACCTCACCAGACTGCCACATTACTTGGTGGCAGAGGTGGGATATTATCCAGACATCACATTATTTGGTAGCAAAGGTGTGGGATTTTTATTTGGACTTCAGTAGCCTGTGGGTAGTTGTCATTAAGGTGTGTACTCTTTTGACAGTCACAAAGTAAACATACAGGATCTCAGTTCACAACAGTTTTACATGTACTTACTCTGGGACAGCAGGCAAAGATGTCAGCAGAGGACTATAGTAAGCTGACAAAGAACCAGTTGGCCAAGGAGTGTGAAGCCAGAGAACTGGTGCATGCCAACCTGACTAAGGAAACAATGATTTCAGCTTTAATTGCAGCTTCAGCTCAGACCAGCCTTTTGGAGGATATCTAGTTTGGTACTAGGGATGGGCAGCCTGCTGAGATAGGACAGTCCACCTTTTCACTGGAAGACCAAATAATCCGTCTGGAGTTAGAGAGACTGCATCTGGAGGCTGAACATCTTTAACTGGAATCATCAGAGAGACTGTGCCTGGTAGTGAAACAACTGGAGGATGAGAAGAAGCAGTGTCAATATGAACTGGAAGACAAATGACTGGAAACTGAAAAGACACTGTGCTTGGAAACCCAATGACTGGAGGTCAAAGGTTTAGAAGCTGAAGAAAATGAGAGACAGCACTGGCATGAAGTGGAGCTTTTTACCCTTCAAGAGGGTCTTGGAGGTAATAGGGAAGGGAATTACCAGACCCCAGAAGGGTAAAGGTCAGTAAGCATTTTCCTCAATACAGGGATGGAGATGACTTTGATAGTTTTATTCACATATTTGAGAGGGTATATATACAGTATGACAGTAACCACAAGCTTTGGATTTGGCTCCTGACTCCCTTACTCCATGGTATAGCTGTTCAGGCCATGTCAAAATTGTCTGATGTAGATTGCTTAAATTATGATTAAGTTAAGAACTGTCTTCTTGATTGTTTTAAAGTAACACTTGAAGCTTTTAGAAAAAAGTATCGTAAACATAGATGCAAGGCAGATGAAAGTATACGTGCTTATATTCCTGATTTAAGTACTTACTTTCAGAGATGGGTGAGTGGATATCAGGTCACCACTTTTGAGGGACTGGCAGACCTTTTGTGAGGGAATAAGCCCTCAGTACTTTGTCTGATGACATGAGAATCTGGTTAGCAGATCGAAAGTGTAACTCTGCAGAGGAGTTGGGGAGAAAAGGGGATCTCTACTTAGCAAGCAGAGCACCAATGCATAAGAAAGGGATACCTAGTGCTGCACGTGGGCATAAGGGAACCCATGGGGGGCAGCATAAACCACTCCAACAGACTACACCAGTAACAGGGGAAAACTACTAGTCCAAGTACACTGCTAGGATTAGATGTTTCAAATGTAACCAGAGGGGCCACATAGCAGTCAAATGTCCATCAAGGCAAGGTGAGAAAGAAAAGGTGAAGAAGCCAGCAAGTGGGGATGACAAACTGCCAGTTGTAAGTTGTTTGGAAACAACAGGGGTGCCAAACTTCACCAAAATTTATATCTTATCTTAATAGGTGATAAACAAGTTTCTGCTAAGAAAGACACAGCTTCTGATACAACATTGTGGGGCCTGCAGTTGTTAGAGAAGAGCAGTACTTGCTTGGACAGACCACTCCAGTCAGAGCTTTGGGAGGGAACACATTCCAAATATTTTTGGCTATGGTTCGTCTTGACAGAGAGGAGGGAAGAGGAAGTAAGCAGGTAGGTGTGTTTGAGGATATTCCTGCAGATGTCTTGATAGGGAATGACTTTGATGATGCAGTGTTTTATGTGCATGCAATGACATGTAGTCAGGCTTGGAGACAGACATGTAGGTCCTGTAGCCTGGGGGAGACCCAGACACATCTCATACAGGAAGCTGGGACTGGTGTGGTGGCTGTTACAGAAAAGGAGCTATCTTGTTGCAGTACATCTGAAAGTGAACCACAGCTGATGGTAGGTACTGATGTCCTCTTGGACACAGTGACTGCAAGGACAGAGGTGAGTGATAGTACCCAGATTGACAGTGAGGCACAGCTGTTGGAAGTTACAAGGTTTCCTGTGGATGGGGAGCTTGGGAGAGTAAAAAAAGTAGAGTTGAGACAGGCTCAACTTACAGACCTTACATTACAAAGCTTGAGGGAGATGGCTAAGGAATCACCTAAGGCCCAGAGGAAGAGGGGAGTCTGTATACTGGCACAAAGGCTTGCTGTATATAGAGTGGACTCCTGAAGGTGGGCTGGAGGGTGATGTAATACAGCAGTTGGTAGTGCCTAGAGAAATTTTATTGGCCTGGAATTGCAAAGGATGTAGTAAGATATCACAGGACTTGTGAATAGTGCCAAAATGTTGGCAAGGCAGGGGACAAGGTTAAGGTGCTGTTAATTCCTTTGCCTGTTATTGAAGAGCCATTTTAGAGGGTAACCATGGATATTGTCGTACCCCTGAGTACTCAAAGTTTTACAGGGAAGACATATATCCCGGTGGTAGTGAATTATGCTACCAGATACCCTGAAGTGTAAGCTCTGTCATTTATTGAGGCAGAAAAGGTGGCAAATCCATTGCTAGAAATTTTCATCAGGGTAGGACTTCCGAGGGTGATACTGACTGATCAAAGTGCCAACTTCATGTCAGACCTGCTGACCTGTTTGTGGAAGCAATGTGGAGTGAAACATCTAAAACTACCCCCTACCATTCCCAGACTAATGGTCTTGTGGAGAGGTTAAACTCTACATTAAAGACTATGCCACAGGCATTTGCAGACTAGTTTAAAAGGGAGTGGGACAAGTATTTGCCCCATCTATTATTTGCTTACAGGGAAGTATCACAGGAATCTACAGGTTTCTCACCCTTTGAGTTGTTGTATGGGTATAGGGTGAGGGGGCCTTTAGATTCGATCCAAGATGACTGGGAAGGTTGACAAGGATTCTGTTGTGGCATATGTCCTTAACTTCAGGGCAAGGCTTAAAGAGCTCATAGGTTTGGCCCAAGAGAATTTAGCATTAGCCCAACAGCAGAAAAAAGGTTTGGCATGATAGAAATGCTCATGCCCGAGAGCATGCTGGGGGACAGAAGTTTATGGTACTTGTTCCTGTCAGACATAAATTACAAGCAGCTTGGGAGGGACCCTTTGAAGTGGTAAGGAAAGTCACTGATGTGAACTACATGGTAAACCTGGTAGGTAGAAGACAGGGGCACAAACTGTACCATGTCAAAATGATGAAACCTTATCATGATATGGAGGCCCTAGTATTGAGCATTCACAGTGGACAGCAAGAGGCGTCTGAAGGGGATATGGTAACAGATCTTCTTGGTGAGGCTAGGACTTGACACCTCTGTAGAAGAGATAGCCATATCACAGCAGTTAACTCCTAATCAAATCCTAGAGATAAGAACAGTATTGCAGGAATTTGAGGACATGTTCACAGGGAAACCTGGATGTCCTGACTTACAGACACAGAACCCCAAAAATCTATCAAGCAGGTTCCTTATAGAGTGCCTGAGAGAGTTAGACTGTGAAGAAAGAGATAATGGAAATGTTAGAAATGGGGGGAATCCAATAGTCCCTGGGCTTCCCCAGTAGTACTGGTACCAAAGAAGGATGGTGGTGTTAGGTTCTGTGTGGACTATAGGAAATTAAACAGTTATACAGAGTCAGATGCATACCCCATGCCAAGAACAGACAAAGCCTTAGAACAGCTGAGTGGGACTAGGTATCTGATCACTATTGATCTGACCAAGGGATACTGGCAAGTACCCTTGACTCTCACTGCTAGAGAGAGGTCAGCTTTTGTAACTCCTTTTGGATTGTATGAATTTATAAGGATGCCCTTCGGAATGAAAAATGCTCCAGCAACTTTCCAGAGACTGCAAGATCCTGTCTAGGTAGGAGCAGGAGATTATGTTCTAGCATACTTGGATTACATTGCTATTTATAGCCATTCCTGGCAAGAGCACCCTCAACATGTTAGGGAGGTCTTAGATACATTATAAAAGGCAGGACTAACCATTAATTCAGTAAGTGTCAGGTGGGTATGGCAGAAGTTACTTACTTAGGACACAGAGTGCTGAGTGGTAAGATTAGCCCTGAACCTGTCAAAGTGGAAGCTATTCAAGTGTGGCCACTTCCTGTTACTGAAAAACAATTTTTTATGGACAGTGAGGTACAATAGAAAATTTGTGCCCAGTTACAGTACAATAGCTGCACTCCTTACTGACCTAACTAGGAAAAATAAATCGGATAAGGTAGTGTGGACCACAGATTGTGAACAGATATTCCAAAAAAAATTAAAGAGATTTTGGGAGGACCCCTTGTGTTAGACAGCCCAGATTATAGTAAAGAATTTGTTGTGCAAGCAGATGCATCAAATTATGGGGTGGGGGCTGTACTTAGCCAAGTTTCCTCAGAAGAAGAGCACCCAGTGGTATATCTTAGCTGTAGACTTCAACATAAAGAAGAATGCTATGCAGTTGTGGAGAAAGAATGTCTAGCCATAGTATGGGCATTGCAGAAGGTGCAGCCCTATCTTTATGGAAGGAAATGCACTGTACTCACTGATCATAACCCTTTAACATAGTTAAACAGAGTTAGCAAGCAAAATGCCAAGTTACTGAGGTAGAGTCTAGGGTTGCAAGCATATGACATGACAATACAACACCACAGTGGGGCTAATAATACCAGTGGAGCTAGATTGTCCGGGACAGAAGTGGGTTGATATTCCCAGACAGACCCAGTTTTCACAATTGTTTTTCAAGGGTCACTTGAAAACTGTGCTTGAGTCATGGTGGAGAGAAATGTGAAGAAATTAGACACTGTCAACTGGCTAGTGTGTCTGGCTGAAGTTTTGTACATAATTTCAAATTAACCTGTATTATATGCCAGCATGACTAGGAAATTTTTAAACACTTGAATAGTGTTCCTTTACATTTCTGTGTATATTTGTAAAGAAGATTCTAAATGCAGACTGTCTCAGAATCAGCTGATCTGCAGAAGATGTCATTGGAATGTTGACAGTTGCTATGTGTTACTGGCAGAGCTGAAAGACAGGAAGGAACTTTAGTAAACAGTCGGTTGATTTTCAAAATATGAAATGAAAATTAGAAATGGAACAGTTGTGACAGTTAAGGTAGGCTATGAAACGGCCTGCTGAAGACAGCTGTTGTCAGTTACAGTTGCCAGTTGACACTTGCAGCTGTTCACAGTTGTACTATGCAGTGGATACCCAAAAGGACTCACCAAGAACTGTAAGCCTGCCTTCACTCTGTTGTAATAATGATTAGGGACAGTGTTCCTTAGTCAGATAGGAAAATTATAACTAATCAGAGTTTTTGTAAATGTTGGATTTCTGTCCTTCAGTATTGATTTCATTTTCCAGGTGACTGTGTTCTGTTTGTTTATTGGAAATTACTGTTTTATATTTTTAATCATTTTGCTCATTATTAAATATTTTTGTTAACTTACATTGTGGCTGGTCAATCAGTGTTTTCTTTAGTGATTTCAGAGTGCTTATACCTTCTTTGATAACTTCCTGGACCACTCTGAAAGCCTGGTTGCTTTAGGTTATTTGCTACTATTTGTTTTAATATCTAATTTTTAATAATTGGACACCCCTTCGAAAGGGTAAGTGACACTCTGGTTGGTGGCAGTTGACGTTGAGTGATGTTGGGGTGTATCAAATACCCCTGTTCTTGTGTGAGTAGATCCATTCTGGTCAGGAAGCTTGTGATAATTGTTCCTGGCAATTTCCAAAAGAAGGAAAACCATGGTTGAGTGGGCCAAAAGGGAGTCATTAAATCAGTCTTAGGAAAATTCCTTATTCCTTATGAATTTTCAGAAGTCCCCTGGATATTAGTGGAAAGGATGGAAAAGTATACAGGACCATTCCTGTCCAAAGAAAGGAAAATGCATCTATCTTCCAGGCTTTCTTGCATGGAGTCCTGGAACAGAATCTTGCAGTTGATTGTTCAGATAGGAAGCAAACAGGTCTACTTGATGATCTCCCTGAAGAAGGATCAAATCTTGGAAAACATCCTGATCTAGTTTCCATTTGTCACACACAAAACCAATCAGTCCTGGTGTCCAAAGGGCTCTTGTATGGCTTGTAGTAAGCACCTTATTGGTTCTTTTGAGCTTTTTTTAAAGTTGTTTAGGTTTTAACCTTCTGGTATTTAACCCCCATCCCTGAGTGGGATTCTGCCTGTTTGTTCATCATGCAGCACTGTGGACTGCCGTGCAATTGTGCACCATAGTTGGACAGATAATTCTGACATTTTTTCCCTTAGATACAGCTGTATCCCAACAGTATAGTTCTTCATCTTTAGCACATTTCCATGCAAAGAGACAGTCATAGTGAAGCTATGTAAGCACCCCATTGTAATAACAGCCTCAAGAGATTTTCTGTGGACCTGCTCTACCTACTAGTGTAGTATTAAGCCTAGCCTCTGAGGTATTAACACAACTCACCCACCAGTTATTCCTGTGTGTGACCCCTTTCCTACCACATTCGTGTTTCCGACCATATAAATTCACCTAGCACTATGAACGGGCAATTTTCCCAAAGTTTCTCCAGCCAGCTTGGTTGACATGGGCATCCTGAGGTAGTCTAGCAACTGCATCATGTGCACAGACAACCCTCTATTTCTAGTCCACACAAACTCAACCTCTGAGAGATGCAACTATATTAAAAACCTTGACTCAATGGTCTCTCACATACCAGTCAATACATCTGACACTGTGCGGGTTGTCAGCATACACACCTCACCACCTACTCCACCCAAACCCACATCACACATACCTACATAAGCAGATGTCCTCACCACAACCTTACCTAAACATCAGAGACCTCCCATACACAAACACGCTATGCATAATACTTCCTCTACAGAACAGAATACACACAATAACTCATGCACCAGTGTCTCAACTGTCAAGCCCATAAGGCTAAACACTAAACCTAACATATTAGCCATAGGAAACTATAGTGAGACACACAGATGTCCTTCTCACCAGGATGGATAAGGAGAAGGTCACGGTCAGCTGTATGTCAGGTGCCAGGATCTGCTATATCACACATACACTCAACTCTCTCAACAACTGGTACTGTTATGACTCTGTCATAGTCAATGTTGGTGTGAATGACTTCAGACATACCTCTCTGGATTATATGAAGATAGACATGACTGAGCTCTCGGACTATGTGTCTCAGGCAGGTATGTCCTTAGCCTTAAGCAGCATTTTACTTTCACCTAGAATGATGCCTCAATACAAACAAAAAATTATTGACTTCAATAATTGGCTTAGTTTTTCATGTCATTCTAAGGGGATCCAGCATTTGTCAGCCTGGGATGACATGATCAACAGACCCCGATGCTTTGCCAGAGATGGTCTTTGTGTGTCATCCATGGGAATTCAACTACTGGCTAAGGCTCTTGCCACCCACATAGTGCCTTTTTAGGCAGTGTCACAAGGACAAAACTCCTGCCATAAAAATACCAACCAAAAACAACCTCAAGGTCATGTTGCTAAACGCTAGGAGTCTTAACATGAAACTGCACTCACTGGAAGCAGTCCTCACCCTGGAGGACACAGACGTTTGTGCAGTCACAAAGACCTGGTTTAAGGCTATGGTGAGAACCCCAGCCATACCGGGTTACACCTCCTTCCACACGTTCAGACCACAAACTGAAGGCAAGAAAATTAAAGGAGGCAGTGTATCAATGTTCATCATGAATAAATATACCCCCAGATTGGTTAAACAGTATGACACCCTAGAGATACTTCAGGTACAATTAACTATTGGTTGGACACCTATTCAAGTCATTGCCAGCTACAGAATCCCCTCCATGGCTGGTTGACACCCCCACCAGAGGCGCCAACATCCTGGACCTGGTGCTTACAAACACTGGAGATCACTGTAGCTCCCCCACTGTGAGGTCATCCCTAGTGAGAACAGACCACAGAAAAGTCTCATTTGAGGTAACTATCATACCTGACCCTCCCATAGCAGTTGACTAAAAAACTTCTCCAAAGCAGAGTATAACCTCTTACGGGATGGTATTAATAGCTTCACTGCACCTCTCCCCTCAGATGGAACCAGTAACTATGTCGAGCTCTATACCAATGCTCTATACAAGCACCTGTATAACTGCATTGACTCGGCAGTACCTGTTAGGACCAAAACAAGCTCTTCAAGGAAAAGCACACCTGCCTGGTGGACAACTACCATTAACGTGCTTTACAATAAAAGGAAGAAACTGCTGTACAAGAGTAAGAAGGAGCATGCGCTAAACTGGAGACACTTCCTCCTCAGCTTAAATAAGCAAATAAGACTTCTTCTGATGTCCTCCAAGGCAAACTATGAATCCAAGTTAGCTTCCTCAACCAAGTACAACCATAAGGCGTTCTTTAGTTACATCCATCACTTAAAAGGTAAGACTCAGATATGCACCGAACTGGTAGCCAAAGGTAATGCATACACTGAGCCAGTGGACATAGCTAACCTGCTAGCCAACAGGTTTGGTGAAAAATTCACACCCTCATCCCTGCCACACATACTTAATGGCATCCCTACCACCTGTCCCCTACCTTGTATCTCTAAAGAGCAGATCATAAATGCCATCTCTAAGGCCAAAAACACAATATTAATGGGACCTGATAACATCCCAGGCTGTGTCCTACATGGTCTCAAACAAGAATTAGCATCACCATTGGCTACTCTTTTCAATCATAGTCTAACCACTGGCTTTATCCCAGCTGAATGGAAAACAGCCAAGGTTATCCCCCTGCACAAAAGTGGTGCTTCTACTGACCCTGAGAACTACAGACCTATCAACCTGACTAGCCTTATCTGCAAGGCCATGGAGAGAATCATCATGGACCTTATCAGCAAAGATACAGGTAATCTCCAAACACTAGATCCTACCCAGTTTGGATATGTCAAGGGAAGATCATGCTTGTAAAACCTGGTGGACTTTTCAAGACAGTCACAAAAGCCCAGGACGAGGGGAAATCTGTGCATACAGCCTACCTAGACCTGGCCAAGACATTTGACACTATCCTTCACTCAGACATCATTGACAAACTCTCCCAGCTAGACATCAACCCTTATATTGTAAAGGGAGTTGCAAACTGGCTCTCTGATAGAACCCATACAGTCTAAATAGGGGAATCCATCTCCAACAGCAGACCGCTTACCAGTGGTGTTCCATAGGAATTGGTCCTCGGACCTCTACTGTTTAGAATCTATTTCTCTGAAATACAAGCTAAAACCAAGGGACTGTGGCTGACAAAGTTTGCTGACGACTGCAAACTGGATGCGGTCATAGAATCTCCAAACAATGTCAACATCCTTCAAGAAGGTCTTATGCAAACAAATGATTGGTGTCAAAGTCATGGCCTCAAACTCAATGCAAAAAAATTATTATCATCCCTTTCAGCAATAGTGATGTTCCTGCAAGTTACCACATCAATGGCAATACCATAAGTACACACTCAGTGGTGAGAGATCTGGGCACACAGGGTGAGAGCAACCTTGCCTTTGATCACCATGTCTCCAGAGTGGTAAGAAGGGCATTCCATATGGCTCACCTCATACGTAAGGGCATTGCCTCGAGAAAAAGTAAAGTTATCACCTCCCTGTACTCTTCACTCATTAGGCAAATAATTGAGTACAATGCCCCTTTTGGCATGTACCTTTCAAAGCACTTGGAGCAACTGGAGTGACCACAAAGGTTCCTCACAAAGAAATATCAAAGTATTCAACAGCTATCCTATGTGGATCAGCTGAAATAACTATCACTTTATTCTGTTTCATATAGGCTACTCAGAGGTGAGCTCTGCCTTGCATATATGGCAATCTCTGACCCCGCTTTATTGGAAATGCTGCATATCCGCAACTCAAATGGGACACGGGTTACTAACTCTAAAGACCTAAACCTGGTAAGTGACATTAATAGAACCTCCTGGAGAGACAGATTTGTCTCCTAGAGGTTACCACACCTTTGTAATAGACTCCCACTTCACATTAAACAGAGCACCTCATTGGCCCTCTTCAAACACAATCTGGACATTTGGATGGGTAACTGTAAATTCACCCCATGGGTTTTACCTGTGTCTCTCTTGGACAGTGGCAATAGGTGCTGATCTGGTAACACTGATAACATTTGGCTAGGCTTCTAGGGGCCCTCAGGCCATTAGCCCAGTAACTTCCTATGATCCTAAGATCCTATGAAGATGAAGTAACAAAGATATCCAAAGATAAACAACTGGAGCTCAACGCCAAACACTACTTTAATAAGTAAAATAATAAAACACAGCAAAGCTTTTGAGTTACAAAACTCTTTCTCAATGCAATTACACACCTCATTATCTTCGCAGTGTTTAAATATTTACACCAGCCAATCACACATATTCTTAAAAATACGTGGGTTATTAAATAGTTAAATACAGTTAAAATAAAACAGCATAATAAAAGGAGCACACACACACACACACACACACACACACACACACACACACACACACACACACACACACACACACACACACACACATACACACACAAAAACAAGGCCAGGACCAAAAAAAAATAAACTTAGAATTGAAATATAAATAAAGAATATATTATATATTATAAATATTATTATACTAAATATTGCGATGAAAATAAAAACAAATACTACTTATATGCATACTGATATCTACTTTTCAATGTGAGCTTAATACTATTGGTACTATTCAATCCTGGCATCTTATCAGCTCTAAAATAATCGATCCAAACATATTCAATCATCTCTGTTTTATTCACTAGGTCATCTCCTCTTGCATTACGATAGACAACTTGTAAAACCCTATACTTAAACTTATGATGAAGGCCCACAGATAAAATGTGTTTGCTCAGGGCATTAATCTCAACTTTCCTTCAAATTTCTAAATGGTGCAACCCTATCCTTTCTTGTAATTTCGTATTAGTTTTACCTATGTAAAAGTACTCACAGGAGGTGCAATTAGCAAGATAAATCACATTTTGAGTATTATATGTAACAAAAACACTAAAGACAAATTCTTCTGCTGTGATGAGATGCTTAAAAGAAGGGTCAGTATTAATATTTATGCAATATATATATACAGTTGTGACAGGGAACTGTCCCATTCCTACTCACTGTCTTTCAGCTTTTATATTGCTCAAATCGTTATAGCATAAATATTGTTTAAGATTTCTTTCTTTCTCATGAATAAACTTAGGCTCTTTACCTAAAACGTTTTTAACATCCTCATTTGATTGTAAGATGGTCCAGTTTTTACATATAATATGTTTAGTCATACTACTATGTCTATTATATTTCATAATATACCCTAAATTACACTCAAAATTATTACTAGAAGATTATTGTGTAATCGATTGTCTAGAAAAGTATGGTGCACCTAAGTTACTCTGTTCATTTATCACTACGTCCTTCATATCTTCCAGCAATTATAGCCCCTGAAGCAAAAATCATTAGCCATATAATTAATATCTTGTATAAAATTTTCAGTTCTAGTTTTGACTTTTGACTATTCCTTTATACATATGCCTACAGTGCATATTTTTAGAGTGAATGTACCATAAAATTGCACATCTTTCCTATAAATCATAGTATTAAACTTGTATTAATTATAATCTACTGTAATATCTGAAAAATAATTCTTCTCTGGACCATTTAACATCAAATACCAAAAATTAGCTGTATAATGTAAATGCTCTATAAATGCATATAACTCGTCAATATCTCCAATCCACAGCAAAAAAAAAAAAAAATATCCACAAAGCGCTTAAAGAAGACAGTGTGCACTTTTTCTATGGCACCACAGCTCAGACCACCTACATCTTCTACAATGTTTAGTACATCTGGTACATCTATGCAAACAGCTACTAAGTCATCTTATGTAAGATTACAGCATTTTTTTAACAGTGAATGACCCCCCCCCCTTGGAGTTATGTAGTCAACAGACTAATGCTGTAAGTAATTATTCTGCAAATAATGAACTGAATGAGATGCAGAAAAGTATTCGGCCCTTAGAATCCAAAGCTGAAATGTATAAAAGGCTCAATGGCAAAGACTAAGTTTTTCTGCATATTTAGACCTAGGTATAGTACCTAGAGGTCTTAGAATTATTAAAATGCCTACATACGGGAATAAATATCTTGAACTGTTGAAGCAATGGCAACAGCTAAACTTAAATTTGAGTGCTGAGTATATGAGACTGATGAATATTTTATTCTTCCTTATGAAACTGAATTGCTAGAAAAAATTGAGATGATGGGAGATAAGATTGTTAATTCTACTTCCTTTCATATAATAGCTAGTGAGTATAACAATACACTGCAGAGATCAAAAAGAATGGAAGACAAATTATCAATAAAAAAATGGAAACTTGTTCAGGACTTGACTGACTTTAAATTAAATCATATATTTTTTGGCCAAAAAAAACCAGGCAATTTACCTCAGAAGCTGCTGGCCCTTTAAGAAATTAGATAGTATTGCAGACTGAGAAAATCCAGTTTAAAAGGACTTGTGGCAGACACGCCCATTCCTCTAATGGTGAAAATGAAGTTGGTATTGCTATACATAGTGAAGCAATCACGGATTTGCATCACTTCACTCTGATTCAAACGAAGAGTGCAGCAAGCAATTTTGCATCTGAGGTTAAGAATTTTAATAATATAGCCAAGAATGGAAATCCTGAAACAACAAGTTAACAGAATGGTCATTCTGTGGGTACCATTGACAAGAATGCAACTGTAACTGGTAATTCTGGAATGGTGAAAGAAAACAGCAAAGGGGATAATAGTTTTTTAACCTCAAAACGCTTTTCGTTACAGCTGCCTATTCAAATAAAAGAACCACTCAAAGGAAGGAGCAAGAGCAGGAAGAGGAGTCGGGACAGGATAGAACCAACCAAGCAACATCAGATGGGAGAACAAACCTTCATGAAGGTAGGTTCAACAGTAAAGAGCAAACGTGCAAAGACTTACTTTTTGGTAGTACTACAGTGGAGTGGTTAATTTGTCTAAATGGTCATCTAGTAATGCTGAGCTAATGCTTTTAGATAAAGGGCTTACTTTTGTCCCTACTAAAGGAGCTAATATTAGTGCCTTATTAACTGAACTCAGGTTATTTATTAGAAATTTAGATTTAAAGCTACTGTATGGAAGTAATAGAATAAGGGATGATTGTTTAAGGCAACCAAGCACTTTTGTACCAAACAATACTCCAGTAGTGAAAGCATTCCAGGAAATGTGTGAACAAGAGATTTATAAATTGTTTTTTTAAAAAAGAGCATTGTGATAACTATTATAACTTAAAACCTGAAGAAAGAGAAGCATTTAGTAAATTATGCATGAATCAGAATGTGGTTATTAAACAGGCTGATAAGGGGGTAAGAATGTTGTAATGGATGTGAGGTTTTATAAAACAGGATGCATGACCTTTTATCTGATTTAAGTACTTTTAAAAAAAGTAGATAGAACATTTGTTGATTAGATAATGCATCAAGTTAAGAACTTTTTATATGATTTACTCATGGAAAATTTGATTACACCTGAAGTACATAATTATCTTTATGTCTTGCATACTATTTTTCCATTTATTTATGAATTGCCAAAAATCCATAAAGATTTATTAGTACCACCTATGAGGCCTATAGTCTCTGGGAACTCCTGGATTACCACACCCCTGTCTAACTACCTTGAGAAACAGTTACACCCATTATTAAGTTTCAGTAAAAGTTTTATTCAGGACGCTAATGATTTTTTTTCTACACTCAGTCGTTGGGCCATGAAAAATTAAGGCATAGATATTTTACTTGATACAATGGCTATTAAGTCCTTATTTACTGCAATACCTAATGAGTGGGGAACACAGTGTGTTAGAGAGTATTTATGGGAACATAGCACGTTTACACCTTCTAAGATAGAAATGTTATGCTCAATGTTGGACAAAGTGCTGGAGAATAATATTTTTCTGTTTAATGATGAAGTTTATCATCAGCAACTTGGGGTGGCTACTGACACCCCAGTTGTGAATACTTATGCTAATATGACTTTATCAAGGTGGTAAGGGATTCATTTTTTTAATGATAATGAATTAGCAATATTTAAGAATCAAGATTTGTCCTTTTTTAAGTGCTTCGTGGATGATATTTTTTTACTGTGGTTGGGAGATATTGATGGGTTATATGCATTTATAGAACATTTACATCATGCAGCTGAGATTTTGGTATTTGATGTTAAATGGTCCAGAGAAAAAATGATTTTTTTTAGATATTGCCATGGCACCACAGTAGTGCAGCGGTAGCATTGTCGCCTCACAGCAAGAGGTTCTTCGGTTCGATTCTCAGCTAGAGTGCCTTCTGTGTGGAGTCTGCATGTCCTCCCTGCATTCATGTTGGTTTTCTTTGGGTACTCTGGTTTCCTCCCAAGTTACAAAGACATGCATCTGGAGCATTTCTCCCTGGGCCACCACTGAAAATTGGCTTTGTTCCAAGTCGGACTTTCCTGGTAAACAAATGATAAATAAATAAATAAAATAAATATTACAATAGATTATAATGAAAAAAAGTTTAATACTATGATTTACAGGAAAGATGTACAATCTTTCAGGTACGTTCACCCTATAAGTATGTACCCTAGGCATATGTATAAAGGAATAGTCAAAAGTCAGTTTCTTAGAGCTTGTAGGCTTAACATTAGAACTGAAAATTTTATACAAGATATTGATTATATCCCTAATAACTTTTGCTACAGGGGCTATAATATTAAGTTGTTGGAAGATATGAAGTAGTAGTAATAAATGAATGGAGTAACTTATGTGCGCCATACTTTTCTAGAAACTGATTAGGCAACAATATGCTAGTAATAATTTTGAGTGTAACTTAGGGTATATTATGAAATATAATAGACATAGTAATATGATTAAAAATATTATATGTAAAAACTAGACCATGTTACAATTGAATGAGGATGTTAAAAAGTTTTAGGTAAAGAGCTTAAGTTTATTTATAAGAGAGAAAGAAATCTTAAACAATATTTATGCTATAAGGATTTGAGTAATATAAAAGCTGAAAGACAGTTAGTGAATAAGAATGGGACAGTTCCCTGTCACAACTGTATATACTGCATAAATATTAATACTGACCCTTCTTTTAAGCATCCCATCACAGCAAAGGAATTTGTTGTTCATGTTTTTGCTACATGTAATACTCAGAATGTGATTTATCTTGCTAATTGCACCTCCTGTGAGTGCTTTTACATAGGTAAAACTAATAAGAAATTAAAAAAAGGATAGGGTTGCATCTTTCATAAATTCAAAGAAAAGTTGAGATGACTGCCCTGAGCAAACACATTTTATCTGTGGGCCTTCATCATAAGTTTAAGTTTAGGGTTTTACAAGTTGTCTATCGCAATGCAAGATGAGTTGACCTAATGAACAAAACAGAGATGATTGAATATGATTGGATTAATTACTTTAGAGCTGATAAAATGCCAGGATTAAATAGTATCAATAGTAGTAAGCCCATATTGATAAACAGACATCAATATGTATATACGTAGTGTTTGTTTTTATTTTGATTATACTTGTGAAGATTGGCTGAAGACAGATGAAGGCTGCCAGCCTAGCCACATAGAATTTTGGAGATAATTCTGTCATCTATAAATATTAATGTAAACCACAGGCTTGTTGTCTTAAATGGTAAAAATAGTGTTGCATATTGAACTGAAAAAATGTAACAACAATGCACTCTACTGACCAAGTAAAGCATGTTGTGACCCTTTGATGTACACATGGCTCTGGCCACTCTAGATGAAGGAATTCTTGCTATTGTTTTAAGGCCAGAGTTAATGGCCAAAATTTGCATCCATAAATGTCCTTTATTGCTCTGGTTTCTGCCCAGAGGTGAAGAATGTAAATGTAGTTTATGTTAGCCTGGGAACCCAAGGAAGTGTGAAAATGATGTAATGTAACCCAGGGAAGTGTGAAGAATGATGTAATGTGAACCAGGAATGTGATTTTAAAAACAGAGAGAATCAGACAGCATTAAGCATTTTTGTCTTGACCATCCAACTGACCAACACTATCTTGCTCTATATGTAAGTTTATCTTAAACTTGTGTTTTCTCTTAGAAATTGCTAGAAAGTAAAACGATTAGATTAAGTGTTTTTCTGTGATGTCAGAACTGTACTACTGAATTATTTAAGTATTTCTCTGTGATCTCTGAACTCTTGATTAGCACTGTGTAGTAAAAAGTATTGTCTTGTGTTTTGACTATTTGTTATTAAATATTTTTAAACCCTTTCAACGGTGGCTGTTTTTGTACAGATAATTTAAGCTCTTTAGAGTACTTGCATGCCTTTGGTAAAATTGTACAAAGCCACTCCTATAGCTTTAGCCCTGGACTATACTACCAATTGGACAATAATATTGCACAGTAATAATTGGACACCCGTTTAAGGGCCTTTGAGTAGTTGATAAATATTAGTGGGTAGTGGCAGCTGGTACTACTGTATAGTCTGGGAAAAAGGGGAACAGCTGGAGAACCTGTGCCAGCCTTCCCCAGGAGTGTCTGTGTGGTGTATAAACTCTTCTCAAAGCCTGTGTGTGTGTGTGTGTGTGTGTGTGTGTGTGTGTGTGTGTGTGTGTGTGTGTGTGTGTGTGTGTGTGTCAGCTACTTGGGCAGGGACACGAAGCACTGGTTGGACAGAGAGTGTGTTAGAGGTTTTAGCTTGCCCACTAGGCTGAGATCTTGACCCTACAGCTGTGCCAGTAGGGAGTCTTATTGGGGACCTGGACAGCAAGGGAGTGACCAACCCCGGTCTGACTGTGATCTCTGTGTACTCTTAAGGGAAATTGCACTTTACTGTGTGTATTTATTATCCTTTCCTCCTATATGAGACGCCCCTCACTGGTGTTAGTGGTGAGGATTGAGGCTCCTTGATTGCTGGGCCAGGGCGCGGGCATCACAACAATATTTAGTATAATAATATTTATAATATATAATATATTCTTTATTTATATTTGGATTCTATTATAAGTTATTTTTTTTTGGTTCTGGGTGTGTTTTTATATGTGTGTGTGTGTGTGTGTGTGTGTGTGTGTGTGTGTGTGTGTGCGTGTGTGTATGTGTGTGCTCCTTTTACTATGCTGTTTTATTTTAACTGTATTTAGCTATTTAATAATCCATGTGTTTTTAAGAATATGTGTGATTGGCTGGTGTAAATATTTAAACACTGTGAAGATAATGAGTTGTGTAATTGCACTGAGAAATAGTTTTGTAACTTGAAAGTTTTGCTGTATTTTATTATTTTACTCATTAAAGTAGTGTTTTGCGTTGAGCTCCTGCTGTTTTTTCTTGGACTAGTTTCCATTTGTGAGGGTCTACCCAGGTCCTGCTCAGCTCATCTGCCACACAAATTTGCTCTGACAGAATGCAGGATGCATGTATAGTGGGACTGGACTGTGAAGCTGGCTTCTCAGCAAAAGGGGGATGACCTGGCTCCATCCTGCTTGTTGGTGTACCACATAACTGTAGTATTGTCTATAACAACTTGAAGGGATTCCAGGGACCAAAGATTCAGTGAGTTGATCAGGGCAGACATCTCTTTGACATCTATGTGTCTTCATCTGTCTTTGGTGTCTGACACTCCCCATACTTGAATCTCTCAAGAATTTCCTCCACAAGCATGTGCTACATCATTTCCTTTAACCTTTCCTTATCAGTTATTCTGTCACTTACTAAAATACCTCCCCCTCTGGCACGTTTACTTATAATTTCCTTGTCCCTCCTCACCTCCTTTACGCCTCCACATCAATGACACGTCTTACCATGTTAGAAAACTAACAATCTTTCTCTTCAGTGAGAATATAAGGAGAAGTAGGGAAGAAAGAAAAAAAGAGAAAAGAAAGAAAAAAATCTCATGCACATCAAGTCTTTATCACTTATCTGTGTGATCACAGATCTTACTTCTTCACCAGTCCTAAACAGATGACATCAAACTGGGTGTGTTTTATTGTACTTGCTATAAAGAAGAAGGCAAAAAAAAATCTGTTATATATATTCCACATCTTGGTTTTCCTAAGGATCTCTAAACCTAAGGCATTCCTACCAAACATCCTCTTCCCCATTGTTTATAGTTAGATGTCATTTCCAGTATTCCCACAATTAAACCCGAGCAAAACATGCACCATTTTCAACATTTTTTCATCCGAACAGCCTCTCTGCCATAACAATGACATTGCGGGTATCACTATGTTTCAAATCTTTTTAAACAGATAACCAAGAATTATATTATTTTTACCTATTATTTAGTGGCATTGTGAACTGATACCTTGAATAAGAAAAAAAAAACAAATAAGCATAACCATTCTATATATTTCCTGATAGGAAGAAAAACAAGCCGGAAATACATGCACCATATCCAGTGTGTTTTTTTTTTTCAGTCTGATTTAGACCACGTATCAGTTACAGTCCTTCATATCACCATCCTCCTATTTTAATCCACCATACATGATCTCCCATTCATTGTGAACCAATATCAAACTTGCACATAATTTAAAAATTCCCCCACGACAAACATCTTCCTGGCTCAAATCAAAACATTAATGTCCATGAGATATTTCACAAGCAAATAAGTTCTTGATTTATTATTTCCTCTCACTTCACAACAGCGTATGTTAGCACACACCATAAGAAGAAATAATAGTCAACCTGTACTTTTCCAGACTGAAAGAAAAAAAACATGGAAAAACAGAGAAAACAGTAAATTTTTACTTACACATTAGGCTTCTATATGTAGAACCTATCTCTTTCTGATTTAGTCCAGATAATGTCTAGCACATTTGCTCTCATTAGATCTTTCTGACTAGCATGTCAAGTGAGCATGAATTTTTTCCATCTCTTCCTAAGTGTCCTTCCTCCTTCTTGAGTCACAAAGTATTTCAAGTTTCTCCTTCAGTATCTGCTGTTTTCTGAAAAGGGGAAATTACCCATCATCTTCCTTCCTGTTCCTCTGCTGACATCTTGTTCAGTGTATGGTTTTCTGTTTTTTGTATGTAGTCCAAGGCCTCTGTGGTATCTGTAAAAGTCCTGACTGATCCTTGCAGGAATATATTAAATGAGAGGGAGATTGCCTGGGTGCAGTGGTAAACTTCCTAGAGGAATGAACAGGAATGCCATCAGACACTGAAGTCCATTTTCCTTACAAGCTATAATTACTGACAGAAACATTCTTTTTTGTCTTTTTTGTAGTAATAGTATATGTCCACAAATACTTGGGCATCTCCTACTTCGTGTTTATTGCTGGGTTACCACAATTCTTTTAAAATAGCTTTCTTGTATGCAAAGGTCTGAAACTAACAATCACTGGTCATTGTTTCTTGGCTGGATCCATCCCTGGGCACCATGCCATCCTATGTGCCCTCTCAGTGTGTATATCTGCCTTATGCATTCCAGTACATTTCTCCAGCAAGTTTTGCCTCTGCAGCCAGACAATCTCTTTCATACCTCTCCAGAATGCTCATCATTTTCAGATTATAAGTCCAGCTTGCTGCATCTACTGCCCTTGTTTCCAAACAGTCCAGTTTGGCTTTGGCCACTTCAGCTGTCACCCTCAGTTTCTCTTTGTCTGCTATTATTTTTTTTAATACAGTAAAGTGCTTGAATCCCTAAATTACTTCATCCAGCTTCTTCTAAATTGCCCATAAATGTTTTTTTTTTCACATCTTCATCTCCTGCCAAATCATATCAAGCATGACTTGTTCACACATGGTTTCATTACCAGCAATTTCCCATTCTTTCTGTGAATTAACATCCTTCTGCTGTCTAACTCTTCAAGCCTTCAGTTTCATTGACTTATAATATATCTTACTTATCTTAATCCCTCCACTCTTTACCTTTTGTGGAAGGTTTTATAAAATTTTTCTATTTACTCTTGCTGCACTGCAGGACCAATACAACTAGAGTAATGCTATGCCAAATGTCATCCCTCAAATGTATGCTTTCTGACAACTGTTGCATAAGGTGGCATTATTAGTAAGTCAAGAGGCTGTGAATTAGGCTGGCAGCAGTTCAAATCCAGGAGAGTTTATATTGTATTAGTGTGCAAAAACCACTTGGTGACAAGCAAGAATGGCTTTCTGAATAAATATGATGTGAGAAATTGTATTTGGTTGTGATTCTTTCAAAGGTGGAGGGTTTTGATCCCCTAAGTGTTGTACCCCTTTTAACCATGGCCAAAGTCATTCACATACATGCATGCACTGGTAATGGTATCCCCTCAAATGTGTGCTTTCTGTCAACTGTTGTATAAGTGCTGTTAGTTAGCATATATGTCAAGAAACTGTGGGTTAGGCAGCCAGCAGTTCAAATCCAGTGGAGCATACATATATTAGTGTGTAAAAAACAATTATTGATATGCAAGAATGGCTTCCTGAACAGATGGATCTGAGAAATTCTACTTGGTTTTGACAGTTTTGTAGGTGCAGAGGTTTTATCACCCAAGTGCAGAAGTTCCT
Source organism: Protopterus annectens (assembly GCF_019279795.1). Lineage (NCBI taxonomy): Eukaryota > Metazoa > Chordata > Ceratodontiformes > Protopteridae > Protopterus > Protopterus annectens. Next base: position 1,901,256,080 of record NC_056735.1, read on the forward strand.
TTGAAAAACCATATTCATTCGCACACATTGGTGATGGTATCCCCTAAAATATATGCTTTCTGAAAGCTGCTGTTAAAGTTCTTCTGTGGTGTGGTCACTTACTGCACAAGTGAAGAGACTGTGAGTTAGGCAAACAGCAGTTTGAATCCAGTGTAGCATGCATTATATTAGAGTGTAAAAAACTGATGCCATACAAGAATGTTTTATGGAGACACTTTAGCACTTAGGGGGCCAAAACATTGCATTTGTGATGGTCCCTTTAACCGTGACCATATTCATTAACATATAATCGTGATGGGATCCCTGAAATGTGTGCTTTCTGATAATTGCTGTATACATCCTTCTGTGACATTGTCAGTTAATGCCCAATTATAGAGAGTGTACATTAGGCAGGTAACAGTCCAATTCCATTGTTGCATATATTGTCTAAGTGTGTACAAAGCAATAGTTGACATTTAAGAATGGCTTAGCAAACAGATGTAATGTTAGAAATTGTACTGGCATTTGACAGGTGAAGGGTTTTGATCCACTAGGTCCTGTTCTCTCTTTTAAGCATACCCAGTTTCATAACTTAATTTTTGTATTTCTTATGTGAGAGCAGAGAGCAGTATCATTTTTCAAAGATGAGCAAGTATCAATTCTTGTCCTATGGTGAAGACTGAAGAAAATGTCTTCAGTTGCATTTATATACCATCTCGTGTATGAGCTAAGCCTCAGTGCACAAAAAGGCAATATTGATATAGGCATGAGTAGACATTTATTATTTCAACTGTAACAGCTTCCACAGTCCCATGTACTCCTGATGTGATGATCAAATTGTCAATAAGGTATGTTGAGGCTTGTGATCCACTGATTACTGGTGTCTGTATCACAATGCTCATTTGTCAGCCTTCCAAAATGTTGTCACACTCCCTTCAATCATTTGCTTTCTGACAACTGTTAGAAAACTAGTCCTGTGGTGTCAGTTGCTAGTACACAAGTCAACAGAATGTGAGTTAGGCAGGCAGTTCAAATCCAGTCTGGTATATGCTGTATCAATGTGTAATGCCGCTGCTGATAAGCAATACTAACCCAGTGAGCAAATCTGTTTTGAGAATTTCTACTTCTATGTGACACTTTCACAGATGGAAGATTTTGATCTCCTATGCATTGTACTCATGTTTAGTCATGGCCATATTTATTCACATACATTGTTGATGACATTCCTTTAAGTGTGTGCTTTTTGCCAAATATTATATAACATATTCTCGGCATCAGTAGCTAATGCACAAGTCCAAACACTTTGAGCTAGGCAGGCAGGGGTTCAAATCTTTGATCTAATTTGTAGAATGGAGACAACTGTTATCATTTGCTAATAATGTCATTTAAGTGTAAAATGTGATAACATGATATGTTCATCTGTTAGATTCCATTCCTCACTGAAATCATGCAATGAATTATATAGTGGATGATGGCTTTCACTCCCCACCTGTGTTTCATTGTTTTATTCTGTTAATTTTAAGGTTTGCAGCATTATTTTTAACTTTACATTCGTGCCTCCTCTGAACACCTTCTTCTGTAATGCAAAAGGTCAGGAATTCAAACCCAGGTAAGTGCATTTTGTTTATCCTGATATCACCTATTCTATTTCCCAGAAATGTATTTTGCAGCCACCTCTTTCATGAGTACTCTGTTAACATGACTTATTAATACCATATTCTGGTAAATATATCCTTGAACAAAGTTAGAAGTTCAAACACAGGCACATGCATTTTGTTTACCCTGGTATCACTTAATTTGTTCCCCAGAAATGTACTTTGCAGCCACCCCTTTCAAAAGCACTCTTGTAAGCATGCCTTGCTAATACCCTATTCTAGCGACTATATTCTTGATAAAAGTCAGAGGTTGAAACAC